>NC_069500.1:1442902010-1443054510 GCF_027579735.1 Bombina bombina | reverse complement strand
ATATTAATCACATGTGCAGGTTATTAAATCATATGACATATTAATTATGTGCAGGTTATTAAATCATATGACATATTAATCACATATGCAGGTTATTAAAGCATATGACATATTAATCACATGTGCAGGTTATTAAAGCATATGACATATTAATCACATGTGCAGGTTATTAAAGCATATGACATATTAATCACATGTGCAGGTTATTAAATCATATGACATATTAATCACATGTGCAGGTTATTAAAGCATATGACATATTAATCACATGTGCAGGTTATTAAAGCATATGACATATTAATCATGTGCAGGTTATTAAAGCATATGACATATTAATCACATGTGCAGGTTATTAAAGCATATGACATATTAATCACTTGTGCAGGTTATTAAATCATATGACATATTAATTATGTGCAGGTTATTAAATCATATGACATATTAATTATGTGCAGGTTATTAAATCATATGACATATTAATCACATGTGCAGGTTATTAAATCATATGACATATTAATCACATGTGCAGGTTATTAAATCATATGACATATTACTCACATGTGCAGGTTATTAAATCATATGACATATTAATCATGTGCAGGTTATTAAAGCATATGACATATTACTCACATGTGCATGTTATTAAATCATATGACATATTACTCACATGTGCATGTTATTAAATCATATGACATATTAATCACATGTGCAGGTTATTAAATCATATGACATATTAATCACATGTGCAGGTTATTAAAGCATATGACATATTACTCACATGTGCATGTTATTAAATCATATGACATATTACTCACATGTGCAGGTTATTAAATCATATGACATATTACTCACATGTGCAGGTTATTAAATCATATGACATATTAATCATGTGCAGGTTATTAAAGCATATGACATATTAATCATGTGCAGGTTATTAAAGCATATGACATATTAATCACATGTGCAGGTTATTAAAGCATATGACATATTAATCATGTGCAGGTTATTAAAGCATATGACATATTAATCACATGTGCAGGTTATTAAAGCATATGACATATTAATCACATGTGCAGGTTATTAAATCATATGACATATTAATCACATGTACAGGTTATTAAATCATATGACATATTAATCACATGTACAGGTTATTAAATCATATGACATATTAATCACATGTGCAGGTTATTAAATCATATGACACATTAATCACATGTACAGGTTATTAAAGCATATGACATATTAATCATGTGCAGGTTATTAAAGCATATGACATATAACTCACATGTGCATGTTATTAAATCATATGACATATTAATCATGTGCAGGTTATTAAAGCATATGACATATTAATCACATGTGCAGGTTATTAAATCATATGACATATTAATCACATGTACAGGTTATTAAAGCATATGACATATTAATCATGTGCAGGTTATTAAAGCATATGACATATTAATCATGTGCAGGTTATTAAATCATATGACATTAATCATGTGCAGGTTATTAAATCATATGACATATTAATCATGTGTAGGTTATTAAATCATATGACATATTAATCATGTGTAGGTTATTAAAGCATATGACATATTAATCACATGTGCAGGTTATTAAAGCATATGACATATTAATCATGTGCAGGTTATTAAAGCATATGACATATTAATCACATGTGCAGGTTATTAAATCATATGACATATTAATCACATGTGCAGGTTATTAAAGCATATGACATATTACTCACATGTGCATGTTATTAAATCATATGACATATTACTCACATGTGCAGGTTATTAAAGCATATGACATATTAATCATGTGCAGGTTATTAAAGCATATGACATATTACTCACATGTGCATGTTATTAAATCATATGACATATTAATCACATGTGCAGGTTATTAAATCATATGACATATTAATCACATGTGCAGGTTATTAAAGCATATGACATATTACTCACATGTGCATGTTATTAAATCATATGACATATTACTCACATGTGCAGGTTATTAAATCATATGACATATTAATCACATGTGCAGGTTATTAAATCATATGACATATTAATCATGTGCAGGTTATTAAAGCATATGACATATTAATCACATGTGCAGGTTATTAAATCATATGACGTATTAATCATGTGCAGGTTATTAAAGCATATGACATATTAATCATGTGCAGGTTATTAAAGCATATGACATATTAATCACATGTGCAGGTTATTAAAGCATATGACATATTAATCACATGTGCAGGTTATTAAAGCATATGACATATTAATCACATGTGCAGGTTATTAAATCATATGACATATTAATCATGTGTAGGTTATTAAAGCATATGACATATTAATCACATGTGCAGGTTATTAAAGCATATGACATATTAATCATGTGCAGGTTATTAAAGCATATGACATATTAATCACATGTGCAGGTTATTAAATCATATGACATATTAATCATGTGCAGGTTATTAAAGCATATGACATATTAATCACATGTGCAGGTTATTAAATCATATGACATATTAATCACATGTGCAGGTTATTAAAGCATATGACATATTAATCCCATGTACAGGTTATTAAAGCATATGACATATTACTCACATGTGCAGGTTATTAAAGCATATGACATATTAATCATGTGCAGGTTATTAAATCATATGACATATTAATCACATGTGCATGTTATTAAAGCATATGACATATTAATCATGTGCAGGTTATTAAATCATATGACATATTAATCACATGTGCATGTTATTAAATCATATGACATATTAATTATGTGCAGGTTATTAAATCATATGACATATTAATCACATGTGCAGGTTATTAAATCATATGACATATTAATCACTTGTGCAGGTTATTAAATCATATGACATATTAATTATGTGCAGGTTATTAAATCATATGACATATTAATCACATGTGCAGGTTATTAAAGCATATGACATATTAATCACATGTGCAGGTTATTAAATCATATGACATATTAATCACATGTGCAGGTTATTAAATCATATGACATATTAATTATGTGCAGGTTATTAAATCATATGACATATTAATCACATGTGCAGGTTATTAAATCATATGACATATTAATCACTTGTGCAGGTTATTAAATCATATGACATATTACTCACATGTGCAGGTTATTAAATCATATGACATATTAATCATGTGCAGGTTATTAAAGCATATGACATATTACTCACATGTGCAGGTTATTAAAGCATATGACATATTAATCATGTGCAGGTTATTAAAGCATATGACATATTAATCATGTGCAGGTTATTAAAGCATATGACATATTAATCACATGTGCAGGTTATTAAATCATATGACATATTAATCACATGTGCAGGTTATTAAAGCATATGACATATTAATCACATGTGCAGGTTATTAAATCATATGACATATTAATCACATGTGCAGGTTATTAAATCATATGACATATTAATCACATGTACAGGTTATTAAATCATATGACATATTAATCACATGTACAGGTTATTAAATCATATGACATATAAATCACATGTGCAGGTTATTAAATCATATGACATATTAATCACATGTGCAGGTTATTAAATCATATGACATATTAATCACATGTGCAGGTTATTAAATCATATGACATATTAATGACATGTGCAGGTTATTAAATCATATGACATATTAATCACATGTGCAGGTTATTAAATCATATGACATATTAATCATGTGCAGGTTATTAAAGCATATGACATATTACTCACATGTGCAGGTTATTAAATCATATGACATAGTAATCACATGTACAGGTTATTAAATCATATGACATATTAATCACATGTACAGGTTATTAAATCATATGACATATTAATCACATGTGCAGGTTATTAAAGCTAATGACATATTAATCACATGTGCAGGTTATTAAAGCATATGATATATTAATCACATGTGCAGGTTATTAAATCATATGACATATTAATCACATGTACAGGTTATTAAATCATATGACATATTAATCACATGTGCAGGTTATTAAATCATATGACATATTACTCACATGTGCATGTTATTAAATCATATGACATATTAATCACATGTGCAGGTTATTAAAGCATATGACATATTAATCACATGTGCAGGTTATTAAAGCATTTGACATATTAATCATGTGCAGGTTATTAAAGCATATGACATTAATCATGTGTAGGTTATTAAATCATTTGACATATTAATCACATGTGCAGGTTATTAAATCATATGACATATTACTCACATGTGCAGGTTATTAAATCATCTGACATATTACTCACATGTGCAGGTTATTAAATCATATGACATATTAATCATGTGTAGGTTATTAAAGCATATGACATATAACTCACATGTGCAGGTTATTAAATCATATGACATATTACTCACATGTGCAGGTTATTAAAGCATATGACATATTAATCACATGTGCCGGTTATTAAAGCATATGACATATTAATCACATGTGCAGGTTATTAAAGCATATGACATATTAATCACATGTGCAGGTTATTAAAGCATATGACATATTAATCACATGTGCAGGTTATTAAAGCATATGACATATTAATCATGTGCAGGTTATTAAAGCATATGACATATTAATCACATGTGCAGGTTAATAAATCATATGACATATTAATCACATGTGCAGGTTATTAAATCATATGACATATTAATCATGTGCAGGTTATTAAATCATTTGACATATTAATCCCATGTACAGGTTATTAAAGCATATGACATATTAATCATGTGCAGGTTATTAAATCATATGACATATTAATCACATGTGCAGGTTATTAAATCATATGACATATTACTCACATGTGCAGGTTATTAAAGCATATGACATATTAATCATGTGCAGGTTATTAAATCATATGACATATTAATCACATGTGCAGGTTATTAAATCATATGACATATTAATCACTTGTGCAGGTTATTAAATCATATGACATATTAATCACATGTGCAGGTTATTAAAGCATATGACACATTAATCACATGTGTAGGTTATTAAAGCATATGACATATTAATCATGTGCAGGTTATTAAATCATATGACATATTAATCACATGTGCAGGTTATTAAAGCATATGACATATTAATCACATGTGCAGGTTATTAAATCATATGACATATTAATCACATGTGCAGGTTATTAAAGCATATGACATATTAATCACATGTGCAGGTTATTAAAGCATATGACATATTAATCATGTGCAGGTTATTAAAGCATATGACATATTAATCACATGTGCAGGTTATTAAAGCATATGACATATTAATCACTTGTGCAGGTTATTAAATCATATGACATATTAATTATGTGCAGGTTATTAAATCATATGACATATTACTCACATGTGCAGGTTATTAAATCATATGACATATTAATCATGTGCAGGTTATTAAAGCATATGACATATTACTCACATGTGCATGTTATTAAATCATATGACATATTAATCACATGTGCAGGTTATTAAATCATATGACATATTAATCACATGTGCAGGTTATTAAAGCATATGACATATTACTCACATGTGCATGTTATTAAATCATATGACATATTACTCACATGTGCAGGTTATTAAAGCATATGACATATTAATCATGTGCAGGTTATTAAAGCATATGACATATTACTCACATGTGCATGTTATTAAATCATATGACATATTAATCACATGTGCAGGTTATTAAATCATATGACATATTAATCACATGTGCAGGTTATTAAAGCATATGACATATTACTCACATGTGCATGTTATTAAATCATATGACATATTACTCACATGTGCAGGTTATTAAATCATATGACATATTACTCACATGTGCAGGTTATTAAATCATATTACATATTAATCATGTGCAGGTTATTAAAGCATATGACATATTAATCATGTGCAGGTTATTAAAGCATATGACATATTAATCACATGTGCAGGTTATTAAATCATATGACATATTAATCATGTGTAGGTTATTAAAGCATATGACATATTAATCACATGTGCAGGTTATTAAAGCATATGACATATTAATCATGTGCAGGTTATTAAATCATATGACATATTAATCATGTGTAGGTTATTAAATCATATGACATATTAATCATGTGTAGGTTATTAAAGCATATGACATATTAATCACATGTGCAGGTTATTAAAGCATATGACATATTAATCATGTGCAGGTTATTAAAGCATATGACATATTAATCATATGTGCAGGTTATTAAATCATATGACATATTAATCACATGTGCAGGTTATTAAAGCATATGACATATTAATCCCATGTACAGGTTATTAAAGCATATGACATATTAATCATGTGCAGGTTATTAAATCATATGACATATTAATCACATGTGCATGTTATTAAAGCATATGACATATTAATCATGTGCAGGTTATTAAATCATATGACATATTAATCACATGTGCATGTTATTAAATCATATGACATATTAATTATGTGCAGGTTATTAAATCATATGACATATTAATCACATGTGCAGGTTATTAAATCATATGACATATTAATCACTTGTGCAGGTTATTAAATCATATGACATATTAATTATGTGCAGGTTATTAAATCATATGACATATTAATCACATGTGCAGGTTATTAAAGCATATGACACATTAATCACATGTGTAGGTTATTAAAGCATATGACATATTAATCATGTGCAGGTTATTAAATCATATGACATATTAATCACATGTGCAGGTTATTAAAGCATATGACATATTAATCATGTGCAGGTTATTAAAGCATATGACATATTAATCACATGTGCATGTTATTAAATCATATGACATATTAATCACATGTGCAGGTTATTAAAGCATATGACATATTAATCACTTGTGCAGGTTATTAAATCATATGACATATTAATTATGTGCAGGTTATTAAATCATATGACATATTACTCACATGTGCAGGTTATTAAATCATATGACATATTAATCATGTGCAGGTTATTAAAGCATATGACATATTACTCACATGTGCATGTTATTAAATCATATGACATATTAATCACATGTGCAGGTTATTAAATCATATGACATATTAATCACATGTGCAGGTTATTAAAGCATATGACATATTACTCACATGTGCATGTTATTAAATCATATGACATATTACTCACATGTGCAGGTTATTAAAGCATATGACATATTAATCATGTGCAGGTTATTAAAGCATATGACATATTACTCACATGTGCATGTTATTAAATCATATGACATATTAATCACATGTGCAGGTTATTAAATCATATGACATATTAATCACATGTGCAGGTTATTAAAGCATATGACATATTACTCACATGTGCATGTTATTAAATCATATGACATATTACTCACATGTGCAGGTTATTAAATCATATGACATATTACTCACATGTGCAGGTTATTAAATCATATGACATATTAATCATGTGCAGGTTATTAAAGCATATGACATATTAATCATGTGCAGGTTATTAAAGCATATGACATATTAATCACATGTGCAGGTTATTAAATCATATGACATATTAATCATGTGTAGGTTATTAAAGCATATGACATATTAATCACATGTGCAGGTTATTAAAGCATATGACATATTAATCATGTGCAGGTTATTAAATCATATGACATATTAATCATGTGTAGGTTATTAAATCATATGACATATTAATCATGTGTAGGTTATTAAAGCATATGACATATTAATCACATGTGCAGGTTATTAAAGCATATGACATATTAATCATGTGCAGGTTATTAAAGCATATGACATATTAATCACATGTGCAGGTTATTAAATCATATGACATATTAATCACATGTGCAGGTTATTAAAGCATATGACATATTAATCCCATGTACAGGTTATTAAAGCATATGACATATTAATCATGTGCAGGTTATTAAATCATATGACATATTAATCACATGTGCATGTTATTAAAGCATATGACATATTAATCATGTGCAGGTTATTAAATCATATGACATATTAATCACATGTGCATGTTATTAAATCATATGACATATTAATTATGTGCAGGTTATTAAATCATATGACATATTAATCACATGTGCAGGTTATTAAATCATATGACATATTAATCACTTGTGCAGGTTATTAAATCATATGACATATTAATTATGTGCAGGTTATTAAATCATATGACATATTAATCACCTGTGCAGGTTATTAAATCATATGACATATTAATCACATGTGCAGGTTATTAAATCATATGACATATTAATCACATGTGCAGGTTATTAAATCATATGACATATTAATTATGTGCAGGTTATTAAATCATATGACATATTAATCACATGTGCAGGTTATTAAATCATATGACATATTAATCACTTGTGCAGGTTATTAAATCATATGACATATTACTCACATGTGCAGGTTATTAAATCATATGACATATTAATCATGTGCAGGTTATTAAAGCATTTGACATATTAATCATGTGCAGGTTATTAAATCATATGACATATTACTCACATGTGCAGGTTATTAAATCATATGACATATTAATCATGTGCAGGTTATTAAAGCATATGACATATTAATCATGTGCAGGTTATTAAAGCATATGACATATTAATCACATGTGCAGGTTATTAAATCATATGACATATTAATCACATGTGCAGGTTATTAAAGCATATGACATATTAATCACATGTGCAGGTTATTAAATCATATGACATATTAATCACATGTGCAGGTTATTAAATCATATGACATATTAATCACATGTACAGGTTATTAAATCATATGACATATTAATCACATGTGCAGGTTATTAAATCATATGACATATTAATCACATGTGCAGGTTATTAAATCATATGACATATTAATCACATGTGCAGGTTATTAAATCATATGACATATTAATCACATGTGCAGGTTATTAAATCATATGACATATTAATCACATGTGCAGGTTATTAAATCATATGACATATTAATCACATGTGCAGGTTATTAAATCATATGACATATTAATCATGTGCAGGTTATTAAAGCATATGACATATTACTCACATGTGCAGGTTATTAAATCATATGACATAGTAATCACATGTACAGGTTACTAAATCATATGACATATTAATCACATGTACAGGTTATTAAATCATATGACATATTAATCACATGTGCAGGTTATTAAAGCTAATGACATATTAATCACATGTGCAGGTTATTAAAGCATATGATATATTAATCACATGTGCAGGTTATTAAATCATATGACATATTAATCACATGTGCAGGTTATTAAATCATATGACATATTAATCACATGTACAGGTTATTAAATCATATGACATATTAATCACATGTGCAGGTTATTAAATCATATGACATATTACTCACATGTGCATGTTATTAAATCATATGACATATTAATCACATGTGCAGGTTATTAAAGCATATGACATATTAATCACATGTGCAGGTTATTAAAGCATTTGACATATTAATCATGTGTAGGTTATTAAAGCATATGACATATTAAGCATGTGCAGGTTATTAAAGCATATGACATTAATCATGTGTAGGTTATTAAATCATATGACATATTAATCACATGTGCAGGTTATTAAAGCATATGACATATTAATCACATATGCAGGTTATTAAATCATCTGACATATTACTCACATGTGCAGGTTATTAAATCATCTGACATATTACTCACATGTGCAGGTTATTAAATCATATGACATATTAATCATGTGTAGGTTATTAAAGCATATGACATATAACTCACATGTGCAGGTTATTAAATCATATGACATATTACTCACATGTGCATGTTATTAAATCATATGACATATTAATCACATGTGCAGGTTATTAAATCATATGACATATTAATCACTTGTGCAGGTTATTAAATCATATGACATATTACTCACATGTGCAGGTTATTAAATCATATGACATATTAATCATGTGCATGTTATTAAAGCATATGACATATTACTCACATGTGCAGGTTATTAAAGCATATGACATATTAATCATGTGCAGGTTATTAAAGCATATGACATATTAATCATGTGCAGGTTATTAAATCATATGACATATTACTCACATGTGCAGGTTATTAAATCATATGACATATTAATCATGTGCAGGTTATTAAAGCATATGACATATTAATCATGTGCAGGTTATTAAAGCATATGACATATTAATCACATGTGCAGGTTATTAAATCATATGACATATTAATCACATGTGCAGGTTATTAAAGCATATGACATATTAATCACATGTGCAGGTTATTAAATCATATGACATATTAATCACATGTGCAGGTTATTAAATCATATGACATATTAATCACATGTACAGGTTATTAAATCATATGACATATTAATCACATGTGCAGGTTATTAAATCATATGACATATTAATCACATGTGCAGGTTATTAAATCATATGACATATTAATCACATGTGCAGGTTATTAAATCATATGACATATTAATCACATGTGCAGGTTATTAAATCATATGACATATTAATCACATGTGCAGGTTATTAAATCATATGACATATTAATCACATGTGCAGGTTATTAAATCATATGACATATTAATCACATGTGCAGGTTATTAAATCATATGACATATTAATCATGTGCAGGTTATTAAAGCATATGACATATTACTCACATGTGCAGGTTATTAAATCATATGACATAGTAATCACATGTACAGGTTATTAAATCATATGACATATTAATCACATGTACAGGTTATTAAATCATATGACATATTAATCACATGTGCAGGTTATTAAAGCTAATGACATATTAATCACATGTGCAGGTTATTAAAGCATATGATATATTAATCACATGTGCAGGTTATTAAAGCATTTGACATATTAATCATGTGTAGGTTATTAAAGCATATGACATATTAATCATGTGCAGGTTATTAAAGCATATGACATTAATCATGTGTAGGTTATTAAATCATATGACATATTAATCACATGTGCAGGTTATTAAAGCATATGACATATTAATCACATGTGCAGGTTATTAAAGCATTTGACATATTAATCATGTGTAGGTTATTAAAGCATATGACATATTACTCACATGTGCAGGTTATTAAAGCATATGACATATTAATCATGTGCAGGTTATTAAAGCATATGACATTAATCATGTGTAGGTTATTAAATCATATGACATATTAATCACATGTGCAGGTTATTAAAGCATATGACATATTAATCACATATGCAGGTTATTAAATCATCTGACATATTACTCACATGTGCAGGTTATTAAATCATCTGACATATTACTCACATGTGCAGGTTATTAAATCATATGACATATTAATCATGTGTAGGTTATTAAAGCATATGACATATAACTCACATGTGCAGGTTATTAAATCATATGACATATTACTCACATGTGCATGTTATTAAATCATATGACATATTAATCACATGTGCAGGTTATTAAATCATATGACATATTAATCACATGTGCAGGTTATTAAATCATATGACATATTAATCACATGTGCAGGTTATTAAATCATATGACATATTAATCACATGTGCAGGTTATTAAATCATATGACATATTAATCACTTGTGCAGGTCAATAAATCATATGACATATTAATCACATGTGCAGGTTATTAAAGCATATGACATATTAATCACATGTGCAGGTTATTAAATCATATGACATATTACTCACATGTGCAGGTTATTAAATCATATGACATATTAATCACATGTGCAGGTTATTAAATCATATGACATATTAATCATGTGCAGGTTATTAAATCATATGACATATTAATCACATGTGCAGGTTATTAAATCATATGACATATTAATCATGTGCAGGTTATTAAAGCATATGACATATTAATCACATGTGCAGGTTATTAAATCATATGACATATTAATCACATGTGCAGGTTATTAAATCATATGACATATTAATCACATGTGCAGGTTATTAAATCATATGACATATTAATCATGTGTAGGTTATTAAAGCATATGACATATTACTCACATGTGCATGTTATTAAATAATGACATATTAATCACATGTGCAGGTTATTAAAGCATATGACATATTACATGTGCAGGTTATTAAAGCATATGACATATTAATCACATGTGCATGTTATTAAATCATATGACATATTAATCACATGTGCAGGTTATTAAAGCATTTGACATATTAATCACATGTGCAGGTTATTAAAGCATATGACATATTAATCACATGTGCAGGTTATTAAAGCATATGACATATTACTCACATGTGCATGTTATTAAATCATATGACATATTAATCACATGTGCAGGTTATTAAAGCATATGACATATTAATCACATGTGCAGGTTATTAAATCATATGACATATTACTCACATGTGCATGTTATTAAAGCATATGACATATTAATCACATGTGCAGGTTATTAAATCATATGACATATTAATCACATGTGCAGGTTATTAAAGCATATGACATATTAATCATGTGTAGGTTATTAAAGCATATGACATATTAATCATGTGCAGGTTATTAAATCATATGACATATTAATCACATGTGCAGGTTATTAAAGCATATGACATGTTAATCATGTGCAGGTTATTAAAGCATATGACATATTAATCACATGTGCAGGTTATTAAATCATATGACATATATTAATCACATGTGCAGGTTATTAAAGCATATGACATATTAATCACATGTGCAGGTGATTAAATCATATGACATATTAATCACATGTGCAGGTTATTAAATCATATGACATATTAATCACATGTGCAGGTTATTAAAGCATATGACATATTAATCATGTGTAGGTTATTAAAGCATATGACATATTAATCATGTGCAGGTTATTAAATCATATGACATATTAATCACATGTGCAGGTTATTAAAGCATATGACATATTAATCACATGTGCAGGTTATTAAATCATATGACATATTAATCACATGTGCAGGTTATTAAAGCATATGACATATTAATCACATGTGCAGGTGATTTAATCATATGACATATTAATCACATGTGCAGGTTATTAAGTCATATGACATATTAATCATGTGCAGGTTATTAAAGCATATGACATATTAATCACATATGCAGGTTATTAAATAATATGACATATTAATCACATGTGCAGGTTATTAAATCATATGACATATTAATCACATGTGCAGGTTATTAAATCATATGACATATTACTCACATGTGCATGTTATTAAATCATATGACATATTAATCACATGTGCAGGTTATTAAAGCATATGACATATTAATCACATGTGCAGGTTATTAAAGCATTTGACATATTAATCACATGTGCAGGTTATTAAAGCATATGACATTAATCATGTGTAGGTTATTAAAGCATATGACATATTAATCATGTGCAGGTTATTAAAGCATATGATTAAATCATATGACACATTAATCACATGTGCAGGTGATTAAATCATATGACATATTCACATGTGATTAATGTGACAGGTGATTAAATCATATGACATATTAATCACATGTGCAGGTCATTAAATCATATGACATATTAATCTCTTGTACAGGTCAATAAATCATACAACGTATTAATCACATGTGCAGGTCAATAAATCATACAACATATTAATCACATGTGCAGGTGATTAAATCATATGACATATTAATCACATGTGCAGGGGATTAAATCATATGACACATTAATCACATGTGCAGGTGATTAAATCATATGACATATTAATCACATGTGCAGGTGATTAAATCATATGACATATTAATCACATGTGCAGGTGATTAAATCATATGAAATAATGACACAGAAACATAGAATTTGACAGTAGATAAAAAAACAAAAAGGCCCATCAAGTCTACACATATTACATGTTACTTATTACTTAGTATAGCCTTATACATGTCCCATCAAGTCTACACATATTACATGTTACTTATTACTTAGTATAGCCTTATACATGTCCCATCAAGTCTACACATATTACATGTTACTTATTACTTAGTATAGCCTTATGTATCTCCCATCAAGTCTACACATATTACATGTTACTTATTACTTAGTATAGCCTTATGCATGTCCCATCAAGTCTACACATATTACATGTTACTTATTACTTAGTATAGCCTTATACATGTCCCATCAAGTCTACACATATTACATGTTACTTATTAATTAGTATAGCCTTATGCATGTCCCATCAAGTCTACACATATTACATGTTACTTATTACTTAGTATAACCTTATGTATGTCCCATCAAGTCTACACATCTTACATGTTACTTATTACTTAGTATAGCCTTATGTATGTCCCATCAAGTCTACACATATTACATGTTACTTATTACTTAGTATAACCTTATGTATGTTCCATCAAGTCTACACATATTACATGTTACTTATTAATTAGTATAGCCTTATGTATGTCCCATCAAGTCTACCCATATTACATGTTACTTATTACTTAGTATAGCCTTATGTATGTCCCATCAAGTCTACACATATTACTGTTACTTATTACTTAGTATAACCTTATGTATGTCCCATCAAGTCTACACATATTATATGTTACTTATTACTTAGTATAGCCTTATGTATGTCCCATCAAGTCTACACATATTACATGTTACTTATTACTTAGGATAGCCTTATGTATGTCCCATCAAGCCTACACATATTCCATGTTACTTATTACTTAGGATAGCCTTATGCATGTCCCATCAAGTCTACACATATTACATGTTACTTATTACTTAGTATAGCCTTATGTATGTCCCATCAAGACTACACATATTACATGTTACTTATTACTTAGTATAGCCTTATGTATGTCCCATCAAGTCTACACATATTACATGTTACTTATTACTTAGTATAGCCTTATGTATGTCCCATCAAGTCTACACATATTACATGTTACTTATTACTTAGTGTAGCCTTATGTATGTCACATCAAGCCTACACATATTACATGTTACTTATTACTTAGTATAGCCTTATGCATGTCCCATCAAGTCTACACATATTACATGTTACTTATTACTTAGTATAGCCTTATGTATGTCCCATCAAGTCTACACATATTACATGTTACTTATTACTTAGTGTAGCCTTATGTATGTCACATCAAGCCTACACATATTACATGTTACTTATTACTTAGTATAACCTTATGCATGTCCCATCAAGTCTACACATATTACATGTTACTTATTACTTAGTATAGCCTTATGCATGTCCCATCAAGTCTACACATATTACATGTTACTTATTACTTAGTATAGCCTTATGTATGTCCCATCAAGTCTACACATATTACTGTTACTTATTACTTAGTATAGCATTATGTATGTCCCATCAAGTCTACACATATTACATGTTACTTATTACTTAGTATAGCCTTATGTATGTCCTATCAAGTCTACACATATTACATGTTACTTATTACTTAGGATAGCCTTATGCATGTCCCATCAAGTCTACACATATTACATGTTACTTATTACTTAGTATAGCCTTATGTATGTCCCATCAAGTCTACACATATTACATGTTACTTATTACTTATTATAGCCTTATGTATGTCCCATCAAGTCTACACATATTACATGTTACTTATTACTTAGTATAGCCTTATGCATGTCCCATCAAGTCTAAACATATTACATGTTACTTATTACTTAATATAGCCTTATGTATGTCCCATCAAGTCTACACATATTACATGTTACTTATTACTTATTATAGCCTTATGTATGTCCCATCAAGTCTACACATATTACATGTTACTTATTACTTAGTATAGCCTTATGCATGTCCCATCAAGTCTAAACATATTAAATGTTACTTATTACTTAGTATAGCCTTATGTATGTCCTATCAAGTCTACACATATTACATGTTACTTATTACTTAGTATAACCTTATGTATGTCCCATCAAGTCTACACATATTACATGTTACTTATTACTTAGTATAACCTTATGTATGTCCCATCAAGTCTACACATATTACATGTTACTTATTAATTAGTATAGCCTTATGCATGTCCCATCAAGCCTACACATATTCCATGTTACTTATTACTTAGGATAGCCTTATGCATGTCCCATCAAGTCTACACATATTACATGTTACTTACTACTTATTATAGCCTTATGTATGTCCCATCAAGTCTACACATATTACATGTTACTTATTACGTAGTATAACCTTATGTATGTCCCATCAAGTCTACCCATATTACATGTTACTTATTACTTAGAATAGCCTTATGCATGTCCCATCAAGTCTACACATATTACATGTTACTTATTACTTAGTATAGCCTTATGTATGTCCCATCAAGACTACACATATTACATGTTACTTATTACTTAGTATAGCCTTATGTATGTCCCATCAAGTCTACACATATTACATGTTACTTATTACTTAGTATAACCTTATGCATGTCCCATCAAGTCTACACATATTATATGTTACTTATTACTTAGGATAGCCTTATGCATGTCCCATCAAGTCTACACATATTACATGTTACTTATTACTTATTATAGCCTTATGCATGTCCCATCAAGTCTACACATATTACATGTTACTTATTACTTAGTATAGCCTTATGTATGTCCCATCAAGTCTACACATATTACATGTTACTTATTACTTAGTATAGCCTTATGTATGTCCCATCAAGACTACACATATTACATGTTACTTATTACTTAGTATAGCCTTATGTATGTCCCATCAAGTCTACACATATTACATGTTACTTATTACTTAGTATAGCCTTATGCATGTCCCATCAAGTCTACACATATTACATGTTACTTATTACTTAGTATAGCCTTATGTATGTCCCATCAAGACTACACATATTACATGTTACTTATTACTTAGTATAGTCTTATGCATGTCCCATTAAGTCTACACATATTACATGTTACTTATTACTTAGTATAACCTTATGTATGTCCCATCAAGTCTACACATATTACATGTTACTTATTACTTAGTATAACCTTATGTATGTCCCATCAAATCTACACATATTACATGTTACGTATTACTTAGTATAACCTTATGTATGTCCCATTAAGTCTACACATATTACATGTTACTTATTACTTAGTATAACCTTATGTATGTCCCATCAAATCTACACATATTACATGTTACTTATTACTTAGTATAACCTTATGTATGTCCCATCAAGTCTACACATATTACATGTTACTTATTACTTAGTATAACCTTATGCATGTCCCATCAAGTCTACACATATTACATGTTACTTATTACTTAGTATAGCCTTATGTATGTCCCATCAAACCTACATATATTACATGTTACTTATTACTTAGTATAGCCTTATGCATGTCCCATCAAGTCTACACATATTACATGTTACTTATTACTTAGTATAGCCTTATGTATGTCCCATCAAGTCTACCCATATTACATGTTACTTATTACTTAGTATAGCCTTATGTATGTCCCATCACATCTACACATATTACATGTTACTTATTAATTAGTATAGCCTTATGTATGTCCCATCAAGTCTACCCATATTACATGTTACTTATTACTTAGTATAGCCTTATGTATGTCCCATCAAGTCTACACATATTACATGTTATTTATTACTTAGTATAGCCTTATGTATGTCCCATCAGGTCTACACATATTACATGTTACTTATTACTTAGTATAGTCTTATGTATGTCCCATCAAGTCTACACATATTACATGTTACTTATTACTTAGGATAGCCTTATGCATGTCCCATCAAGTCTACACATATTACATGTTACTTATTACTTAGTATAACCTTATGTATGTCCCATCAAGTCTACACATATTACATGTTACTTATTACTTAGTATAGCCTTATGTATGTCCCATCAAGTCTACACATATTATATGTTACTTATTACTTAGTATAGCCTTATGTATGTCCCATCAAGTCTACACATATTACATGTTACTTATTACTTAGGATAGCCTTATGCATGTCCCATCATGTCTACACATATTACATGTTACTTATTACTTAGTATAGCCTTATGTATGTCCCATCAAGTCTACACATATTATATGTTACTTATTACTTAGTATAGCCTTATGCATGTCCCATCAAGTCTACACATATTACATGTAACTTATTACTTAGTATAGCCTTATGCATGTCCCATCAAGTCTACACATATTACATGTTACTTATTACTTAGGATAGCCTTATGTATGTCCCATCAAGTCTACGCATATTACATGTTATTTATTACTTAGTATAGCCTTATGTATGTCCCATCAATTCTACACATATTACATGTTACTTCTTACTTAGTATAGCCTTATGTATGTCCTATCAGGTCTACACATATTACATGTTACTTATTACTTAGGATAGCCTTATGTATGTCCCATCAGGTCTACACATATTACATGTTACTTATTACTTAGTATAACCTTATGTATGTCCCATCAAGTCTACACATATTACATGTTACTTATTACTTAGTATAACCTTATGTATGTCCTATCAAGTGTACACATATTACATGTTACTTATTACTTAGTATAGCCTTATACATGTCCCATCAAGTCTACCCATATTACATGTTACTTATTACTTATTATAGCCTTATGTATGTCCCATCAAGTCTACACATATTACATGTTACTTATTAATTAGTATAGCCTTATGCATGTCCCATCAGGCCTACACATATTCCATGTTACTTATTACTTAGGATAGCCTTATGCATGTCCCATCAAGTCTACACATATTACATGTTACTTATTACTTAGTATAGCCTTATTCATGTCCTATCAAGACTACACATATTACATGTTACTTATTACTAAGTATAGCCTTATGCATGTCCCATCAAGTCTACACATATTACATGTTACTTATTACTTAGTATAGCCTTATGTATGTCCCATCAAGTCTACACATATTACATGTTACTTATTACTTAGTATATCCTTATGAATGTCCCATCAAGTCTACACATATTACATGTTACTTATTACTTAGTATAGCCTTATTCATGTCCTATCAAGACTACACATATTACATGTAACTTATTACTTAGTATAGCCTTATGCATGTCCTATCAAGTCTACACATATTACATGTTACTTATTACTTAGTATAGCCTTATTCATGTCCTATCAAGTCTACACATATTACATGTTACTTATTACTTAGTATAGCCTTATGCATGTCCTATCAAGACTACACATATTACATGTAACTTATTACTTAGTATAGCCTTATGTATGTCCCATCAAGTCTACACATATTATATGTTACTTATTACTTAGGATAGCCTTATGCATGTCCCATCAAGTCTACACATATTACATGTTACTTATTACTTATTATAGCCTTATGCATGTCCCATCAAGTCTACACATATTACATGTTACTTATTACTTAGTATAACCTTATGTATGTCCCATCAAGTCTACACATATTACATGTTACTTATTACTTAGTATAACCTTATGTATGTCCCATCAAGTCTATACATATTACATGTTACTTATTACTTAGTATAGCCTTATGCATGTCCCATCAAGTCTACACATATTACATGTTACTTATTACTTAGTATAACCTTATGTATGTCCCATCAAGTCTACACATATTACATGTTACTTATTACTTAGTATAGCCTTATGCATGCCCCATCAAGTCTACACATATTACATGTTACTTACTACTTATTATAGCCTTATGTATGTCCCATCAAGTCTACACATATTACATGTTACTTATTACTTAGTATAGCCTTATGTATGTCCCATCAAGTCTACACATATTACATGTTACTTATTACTTAGTATAGCCTTATGTATGTCACATCAAGTCTACACATATTACATGTTACTTATTACTTAGTATAGCCTTATGTATGTCCCATCAAGACTACACATATTACATGTTACTTACTACTTATTATAGCCTTATGTATGTCCCATCAAGTCTACACATATTACATGTTACTTATTACTTAGTATAGCCTTATGTATGTCCCATCAAGTCTACACATATTACATGTTACTTATTACTTAGTATAGCCTTATGTATGTCACATCAAGTCTACACATATTACATGTTACTTATTATTTAGTATAGCCTTATGCATGTCCCATCAAGTCTACACATATTACATGTTACTTATTACTTAGTATAGCCTTATGTATGTCCCATCAAGTCTACACATATTACATGTTACTTATTACTTAGTATAGCCTTATGTATGTCCCATCAAGACTACACATATTACATGTTACTTATTACTTAGTATAGCCTTATGTATGTCCCATCAAGACTACACATATTACATGTTACTTATTACTTAGTATAGCCTTATGCATGTCCCATCAAGTCTACACATATTACTGTTACTTATTACTTAGGATAGCCTTATGCATGTCCCATCAAGTCTACACATATTACATGTTACTTATTACTTAGGATAGCCTTATGCATGTCCCATCATGTCTACACATATTACATGTTACTTATTACTTAGTATAGCCTTATGTATGTCCCATCAAGTCTACACATATTATATGTTACTTATTACTTAGTATAGCCTTATGTATGTCCCATCAAGTCTACACATATTATATGTTACTTATTACTTAGTATAGCCTTATGTATGTCCCATCAAGTCTACACATATTATATGTTACTTATTACTTAGTATAGCCTTATGTATGTCCCATCAAGTCTACACATATTATATGTTACTTATTACTTAGTATAGCCTTATGTATGTCCCATCAAGTCTACACATATTACATGTTACTTATTACTTAGTATAGCCTTATGTATGTCCCATCAAGTCTACACATATTACTGTTACTTATTACTTAGTATAGCCTTATGCATGTCCCATCAAGTCTACACATATTACATGTAACTTATTACTTAGTATAGCCTTATGCATGTCCCATCAAGTCTACACATATTACATGTTACTTATTACTTAGGATAGCCTTATGTATGTCCCATCAAGTCTACACATATTACATGTTACTTATTACTTAGTATAGCCTTATGCATGTCCCATCAAGTCTACACATATTACATGTTACTTATTACTTAGGATAGCCTTATGCATGTCCCATCAAGTCTACGCATATTACTGTTACCTATTACTTAGTATAGCCGTATGTATGTCCCATCAAGTCTACACATATTACATGTAACTTATTACTTAGTATAACCTTATGTATGTCCTATCAAGTGTACACATATTACATGTTACTTATTACTTAGTATAGCCTTATGTATGTCCCATCAAGTCTACACATATTACATGTTACTTATTACTTAGTATAGCCTTATACATGTCCCATCAAGTCTACCCATATTACATGTTACTTATTACTTATTATAGCCTTATGTATGTCCCATCAAGTCTACACATATTACATGTTACTTATTAATTAGTATAGCCTTATGTATGTCCCATCAAGTCTACACATATTACATGTTACTTATTACTTAGTATAGCCTTATGTATGTCACATCAAGTCTACACATATTACATGTTACTTATTACTTAGTATAACCTTATGCATGTCCCATCAAGTCTACACATATTATATGTTACTTATTACTTAGGATAGCCTTATGCATGTCCCATCAAGTCTACACATATTACATGTTACTTATTACTTATTATAGCCTTATGCATGTCCCATCAAGTCTACACATATTACATGTTACTTATTACTTAGTATAGCCTTATGTATGTCCCATCAAGTCTACACATATTACATGTTACTTATTACTTAGTATAGTCTTATGCATGTCCCATCAAGTCTACACATATTACATGTTACTTATTACTTAGTATAACCTTATGTATGTCCCATCAAGTCTACACATATTACTGTTACTTATTACTTAGTATAGCCTTATGTATGTCCCATCAAGTCTACACATATTACATGTTACTTATTACTTAGTATAGCCTTATGTATGTCCCATCAAGTCTACACATATTACATGTTACTTATTACTTAGTATATCCTTATGTATGTCCCATCATGTCTATACATATTACTTGTTACTTTTTACTTAGTATAGCCTTATGTATGTCCCATCAAGTCTACACATATTACATGTTACTTATTACTTAGTATAGCCTTATGTATGTCCCATCAAGTCTACACATATTACATGTTACTTATTACTTAGTATAACCTTATGCATGTCCCATCAAGTCTACACATATTACATGTTACTTATTACTTAGTATAGCCTTATGTATGTCCCATCAAGTCTACACATATTACATGTTACTTATTACTTAGTATAACCTTATGCATGTCCCATCAAGTCTACACATATTACATGTTACTTATTACTTAGGATAGCCTTATGTATGTCCCATCAAGTCTACACATATTACATGTTACTTATTACTTAGGATAGCCTTATGCATGTCCCATCAAGTCTACACATATTGCATGTTACTTATTACTTATTATAGCCTTATGTATGTCCCATCAAGTCTACACATATTACTGTTACTTATTACTTAGTATAGCCTTATGCATGTCCCATCAAGTCTACACATATTACATGTTACTTATTACTTAGTATAGCCTTATGTATGTCCCATCAAGTCTACACATATTACATGTTACTTATTACTTAGTATAACCTTATGCATGTCCCATCAAGTCTACACATATTATATGTTACTTATTACTTAGGATAGCCTTATGTATGTCACATCAAGTCTACACATATTACATGTTACTTATTACTTAGTATAGCCTTATGCATGTCCCATCAAGTCTACACATATTACATGTTACTTATTACTTAGGATAGCCTTATGCATGTCCCATCAAGTCTACACATATTACATGTTACTTATTACTTAGTATAGCCTTATGTATGTCCCATCAAGTCTACACATATTACATGTTACTTATTACTTAGTATAACCTTATGCATGTCCCATCAAGTCTACACATATTATATGTTACTTATTACTTAGGATAGCCTTATGTATGTCACATCAAGTCTACACATATTACATGTTACTTATTACTTAGTATAGCCTTATGCATGTCCCATCAAGTCTACACATATTACATGTTACTTATTACTTAGTATAGCCTTATGTATGTCACATGAAGTCTACACATATTACATGTTACTTATTACTTAGTATAGCCTTATGTATGTCCCATCAAGTCTACACATATTACATGTTACTTATTACTTAGGATAGCCTTATGCATGTCCCATCAAGTCTACACATATTACATGTTACTTATTACTTAGGATAGCCTTATGCATGTCCCATCAAGCCTACCCATATTACATGTTACTTATTACTTAGTATAGCCTTATGTATGTCCCATCAAGTCTACACATATTACATGTTACTTATTACTTAGTATAGCCTTATGCATGTCCCATCAAGTCTACACATATTACTGTTACTTATTACTTAGGATAGCCTTATGCATGTCCCATCAAGTCTACACATATTACATGTTACTTATTACTTAGTATAGCCTTATGTATGTCCCATCAAATCTACACATATTACATGTTACTTATTATTTAGTATAGAGTTATGCATGTCCCATCAAGTCTACACATATTACTGTTACTTATTACTTAGGATAGCCTTATGCATGTCCCATCAAGTCTACACATATTACATGTTACTTATTACTTAGGATAGCCTTATGCATGTCCCATCAAGTCTACACATATTACATGTTACTTATTACTTAGTATAGCCTTATGTATGTCCCATCAAGTCTACACATATTACATGTTACTTATTACTTAGGATAGCCTTATGTATGTCAGATCAAGTCTACACATATTACATGTTACTTATTACTTAGTATAGCCTTATGTATGTCCCATCATGTCTATACATATTACTTGTTACTTTTTACTTAGTATAGCCTTATGTATGTCCCATCAAGTCTACACATATTACATGTTACTTATTACTTAGTATAGCCTTATGTATGTCCCATCATGTCTATACATATTACTTGTTACTTTTTACTTAGTATAGCCTTATGTATGTCCCATCAAGTCTACGCATATTACATGTTACTTATTACTTAGTATAGCCTTATGTATGTCCCATCAAGTCTACGCATATTACATGTTACTTATTAATTAGTATAGCCTTATGCATGTCCCATCAGGCCTACACATATTCCATGTTACTTATTACTTAGGATAGCCTTATGCATGTCCCATCAAGACTACACATATTACATGTTACTTATTACTTAGTATAGCCTTATGTATGTCCTATCAAGTCTACACATATTACATGTTACTTATTACTTAGTATAGCCTTATTCATGTCCCATCAAGTCTACACATATTACATGTTACTTATTACTTAGTATAGCCTTATGTATGTCACATCAAGTCTACACATATTACTGTTACTTATTGCTTAGTATAGCATTATGTATGTCCCATCAAGTCTACACATATTACATGTTACTTATTACTTAGTATAGCCTTATGTATGTCCCATCAAGTCTATACATATTACATGTTACTTATTACTTAGGATAGCCTTATGCATGTCCCATCAAGTCTACACATATTACATGTTACTTATTACTTAGTATAGCCTTATGTATGTCCCATCAAGTCTACACATATTACATGTTACTTATTACTTAGGATAGCCTTATGCATGTCCCATCAAGTCTACACATATTACATGTTACTTATTACTTAGTATAGCCTTATGTATGTCCCATCAAGTCTATACATATTACATGTTACTTATTGCTTAGTATAGCATTATGTATGTCCCATCAAGTCTACACATATTACATGTTACTTATTACTTAGTATAGCCTTATGTATGTCCCATCACGTCTACACATATTACATGTTACTTATTACTTAGTATAGCCTTATACATGTCCCATCAAGTCTACACATATTACATGTTACTTATTACTTAGTATAGCCTTATGCATGTCCCATCAAGTCTACACATATTACATGTTACTTATTACTTAGTATAGCCTTATGTATGTCAGATCAAGTCTACACATATTACATGTTACTTATTACTTAGTATAGCCTTATGTATGTCCCATCAAGTCTACACATATTACATGTTACTTATTACTTAGAATAGCCTTATGCATGTCCCATCAAGTCTACACATATTACATGTTACTTATTACTTAGTATAGCCTTATGCATGTCCCATCAAGTCTACACATATTACATGTTACTTATTACTTAGTATAGCCTTATGTATGTCAGATCAAGTCTAAACATATTACATGTTACTTATTACTTAGTATAACCTTATGCATGTCCCATCAAGTCTACACATATTACATGTTACTTATTACTTAGTATAGCCTTATGTATGTCAGATCAAGTCTAAACATATTACATGTTACTTATTACTTAGTATAACCTTATGCATGTCCCATCAAGTCTACACATATTACATGTTACTTATTACTTAGTATAGCCTTATGTATGTCCCATCAAGTCTACACATATTACATGTTACTTATTACTTAGTATAACCTTATGTATGTCCCATCAAGTCTACACATATTACATGTTACTTATTACTCAGTATAACCTTATGTATGTCCCATCATGTCTACCCATATTACATGTTACTTATTACTTAGTATAGCCTTATGTATGTCCCATCAAGTCTACACATATTACATGTTACTTATTACTTAGGATAGCCTTATTCATGTCCCATCAAGTCTACCCATATTACATGTTACTTATTACTTAGTATAGCCTTATGCATGTCCCATCATGTCTACCCATATTACAGGTTACTTATTACTTAGTATAGCCTTATGTATATCCTATCAAGTCTACACATATTACATGTTACTTATTACTTAGGATAGCCTTATGCATGTCTCATCAAGTCTACACATATTACATGTTACTTATTACTTAGGATAGCCTTATGCATGTCTCATCAAGTCTACACATATTACATGTTACTTATTACTTAGGATAGCCTTATGCATGTCTCATCAAGTCTACACATATTACATGTTACTTATTACTTAGGATTACCTTATGCATGTCCCATCAAGTCTACACATATTACATGTTACTTATTACTTAGGATAGCCTTATGTATGTCCCATCAAGTCTACACATATTACATGTTACTTATTACTTATTATAGCCTTATGCATGTCTCATCAAGTCTACACATATTACATGTTACTTATTACTTAGGATAGCCTTATGCATGTCTCATCAAGTCTACAAATATTACATGTTACGTATTACTTAGTATAACCTTATGCATGTCCCATCAAGTCTACACATATTACATGTTACTTATTACTTAGGATAGCCTTATGCATGTCCCATCAAGTCTACACATATTACATGTTACTTATTACTTAGGATAGCCTTATGCATGTCCCATCAAGTCTACACATATTACATGTTACTTATTACTTAGCATAGCCTTATGCATGGCCCATCAAGTCTACACATATTACATGTAACTTATTACTTAGTATAGCCTTATGTATGTCACATCAAGTCTACACATATTACATGTTACTTATTACTTAGTATAGCCTTATGCATGTCCCATCAAGTCTACACATATTACATGTTACTTATTACTTAGTTTAGTCTTATGCATGTCCCATCAAGTCTACACATATTACATGTTACTTATTACTTAGTATAGCCTTATGTATGTCCCATCAAGTCTACCCATATTACATGTTACTTATTACTTAGTATAGCCTTATGTATGTCCCATCAAGTCTACACATATTACTGTTACTTATTACTTAGTATAGCCTTATGTATGTCCCATCAAGTCTATACATATTACATGTTACTTATTACTTAGTGTAACCTTATGTATGTCCCATCAAGTCTACACATATTACATGTTACTTATTACTTAGTATAGCCTTATGTATGTCTCATCAAGTCTACACATATTACATGTTACTTATTACTTAGTGTAACCTTATGTATGTCCCATCAAGTCTACACATATTACATGTTACTTATTACTTAGGATAGCCTTATGCATGTCCCATCAAGTCTACACATATTACATGTTACTTATTACTTAGTATAGCCTTATGTATGTCACATCAAGTCTACACATATTACATGTTACTTATTACTTAGTATAGCCTTATGCATGTCCCATCAAGTCTACACATATTACATGTTACTTATTACTTAGTATAGCCTTATGTATGTCTCATCAAGTCTACACATATTACATGTTACTTATTACTTAGTATAGCCTTATGCATGTCCCATCAAGTCTACACATATTACATGTTACTTATTACTTAGGATAGCATTATGTATGTCCCATCAAGTCTACACATATTACATGTTACTTATTACTTAGTATAGCCTTATACATGTCCCATCAAGTCTACACATATTACATGTTACTTATTACTTAGTATAGCCTTATGTATGTCCCATCAAGTCTACACATATTACATGTTACTTATTACTTAGTATAGCCTTATGCATGTCCCATCAAGTCTACACATATTAATGTTACTTATTACTTAGTATAGCCTTATGCATGTCCCATCAAGTCTACACATATTACATGTTACTTATTACTTAGTATAGCCTTATGTATGTCCCATCAAGTCTACACATATTACATGTTACTTATTACTTAGTATAGCCTTATGTATGTCCCATCAAGTCTACACATATTACATGTTACTTATTACTTAGTATAGCCTTATGTATGTCCTATCAAGACTACACATATTACATGTTACTTATTACTTAGTATAGCCTTATGTATGTCCCATCAAGTCTATACATATTACATGTTACTTATTACTTAGTATAACCTTATGTATGTCCCATCAAGTCTACACATATTACATGTTACTTATTACTTAGTATAGCCTTATGTATGTCCCATCAAGTCTACATATATTACATGTTACTTATTACTTAGTATAACCTTATGTATGTCCCATCAAGTCTACACATATTACATGTTACTTATTACTTAGTATAGCCTTATGTATGTACCATCAAGTCTACACATATTACTGTTACTTATTACTTAGTATAGCCTTATGTATGTCCCATCAAGTCTACACATATTATATGTTACTTATTACTTAGTATAGCCTTATGTATGTCCCATCAAGTCTACACATATTACATGTTACTTATTACTTAGTATAACCTTATGTATGTCCCATCAAGTCTACACATATTACATGTTACTTACTACTTATTATAGCCTTATGCATGTCCCATCAAGTCTACACATATTACATGTTACTTACTACTTATTATAGCCTTATGTATGTCAGATCAAGTCTACACATATTACATGTTAGTTATTACAAACAGAAAAAAACCTCCACTGAATGTACCACACGGTCATAGCTAACTGCATGCAAGGGAGAAAAAGCCACTTCCAAATACCTTATGCCAAGTTCATCGGCTTCTGATCCTCAATAGGTAGATCAAGGTAACGGGCTTCTGTCCTCTTTGTAGCCGCTCGTAGCTCCCTTTCTTTCTAATGACACAATGAGTCCACGGATCATCTAATTACTATTGGGATATTCACCTCCTGGCCAGCAGGAGGTGGCAAAGAGCACCACAGCAAAGCTGTTAAATACCACCTCCGTTCTATCCAACCCCAGTCATTCTCTTTGCCTACGTTAGTGTAAGGAAGTGGTAAAGTTAGGTGTCTGAAAAGATTCTTCAATCAAGAGTTTACTATTTTATTTGCAGTACTAGTGTCAGGACTCCCATGCTCCAGTGTCTTAGTTTAGCCTCATCCTCAGTCTCCACATCCTTTCTCTTTAAATCTCCTGTGCACCTTTCCACAGGTGCTTAGTAATTTAATCTTGTTCCTCAGAGATCCCTTCCTGGAGACAATTTTCCTAAGCTCTTGATACTAAAAATTAAAGAATCTATTCCTGGGCAAGTTTTCTATCATTCAACTCAGCTCTTCTCTTCAAACACTCTCTCTAATATAACTACCTCCGTGCAGCTTCTGGCAGCCTGCAGCTTCTCACCGTTTCAAAGTGAGCTCAGCGTGTCATACATACAAATGCAACCAGGAGTTTGCAACTTACCCTCTCGATTACCCACTTCTCTCCTATATAGTAGTTGAACAATATCCCTTCCCCTCTTTGTTAATTTAATCTCCTTAATCATCTGCCGTTTCAGAGCCTGTGTATCTTCTGTATGTGTCAATTTAAAATGCACAGCTACTTGTGAGTCTGGGTATTCAGAACCAATATCACTAAGATGTCTCCGAATCTTATTTCTAACGTAGTAAGACCTACATATTGTTTGTTACAAAGATTACAGGAAATTAAATAGACTACATGTATCATATGACAATTAGTACAAGAATTCGGTATAAAGTTCCTGTGTGACCATACATTGAAAATCCTTTCTGACAATTAAAAATTCACATTTCTTTGCACCACATTTGTAGTGTCCATAACACTTTAACCACCTTAACCTTGACACGGCCGGGCGTGGCTGAGTTGGGCCTAAACTGGTTCCACAAGCTCAGCTACACATGTGGCAGATTTCCATCCTGAAAGACACGAGTCTCAGTAAAACCCCTGCCCCACCCCTGGATCCTGATGGTCCAATTGCCGGTATAAAATGGGCAGTTTACAATGAAAAACTGTAGAGCGCTCTGGTAACTGGCATGTAATATAAAATACTCCGAAATTAGTTTCAAGAGGCCGGTTACCTGGGCTGTGCCTTAGCCACTCGAACCACAACACTGCCTGAGCACTCTTAGTAAGGGATGTTACCCCTGCAGTTTTCAGTCTGTCACAGTTATCATCTGGTGCACAAGCAGATTCCTGCACATGATGTGTGTAAAGTATTGTTCCATCAGGTTATCATCTGGTGCACAAGCAGAATCCTGCACATGATGTGTGTAAAGTATTGTCCCATCAGGTTATTATCTGGTGCACAAGCAGAATCCTGCACATGATTTGTGTAAAGTATTGTTCCAGCAGGTTATCATCTGGTGCACAAGCAGATTCCTGCACATGATGTGTGTAAAGTATTGTTCCAGCAGGTTATCATCTCGTGCACAAGCAGAATCCTGCACATGATGTGTGTAAAGTATTTTCCCAGAAGGTTATCATCTGGTGCACAATCAGATTCCTGCACATGATGTGTGTAAAGTATTGTCCCAGCAGGTTATCATCTGGTGCACAAGCAGATTCCTGCACATGATGTGTGTAAAGTATTGTCCCATCAGGTTATCATCTGGTGCACAAGCAGATTCCTGGTCATGATGTGTGTAAAGTATTGTCCCATCAGGTTATCATCTGGTTCACAAGGTAATTCCTGCTCATGATGTGTGTAAAGTATTGTCCCATCAGGTTATCATCTGGTGCACAAGCAGATTCCTGCACATGATGTGTGTAAAGTATTGTCCCAGCAGGTTATCATCTGGTGCACAAGCAGATTCCTGCTCATGATGTGTGTAAAGTATTGTCCCATCAGGTTATCATCTGGTTCACAAGCAGATTCCTGCTCATGATGTTGTGTAAAGTATTGTCCCATCAGGTTATCATCTGGTGCACAAGCAGATTCCTGCTCATGATGTGTGTAAAGTATTGTCCCATCAGGTTATCATCTGGTGCACAATCAGATTCCTGCACATGATGTGTGTAAAGTATTGTCCCATCAGGTTATCATCTGGTGCACAAGCAGATTCCTGCACATGATGTGTGTAAAGTATTGTCCCATCAGGTTATCATCTGGTGTACAAGCAGATTCCTGCTCATGGTGTGTGTAAAGTATTGTCCCATCAGGTTATCATCTGGTGCACAAGTATATTCCTGCTCATGGTGTGTGTAAAGTATTGTCCCATCAGGTTATCATCTGGTGCACAAGTATATTCCTGCTCATGGTGTGTGTAAAGTATTGTCCCATCAGGTTATCATCTGGTGCACAAGCAGATTCCTGCACATGATGTGTGTAAAGTATTGTCCCATCAGGTTATCATCTGGTGCACAAGCAGATTCCTGCTCATGATGTGTGTAAAGTATTGTCCCATCAGGTTATCATCTGGTTCACAAGGTAATTCCTGCACATGATCTGTGTAAAGTATTGTCCCATCAGGTTATCATCTGGTGCACAAGCAGATTCCTGCTCATGATGTGTATAAAGTATTGTCCCATCAGGTTATCATCTGGTGCACAAGCAGATTCCTGCACATGATGTGTGTAAAGTATTGTCCCAGCAGGTTATCATCTGGTGCACAAGCAGATTCCTGCTCATGGTGTGTGTAAAGTATTGTCCCAGCAGGTTATCATCTGGTGCACAAGCAGATTCCTGCTCATGGTGTGTGTAAAGTATTGTCCCATCAGGTTATCATCTGGTGCACAATCAGATTCCTGCACATGATGTGTGTAAAGTATTGTCCCAGCAGGTTATCATCTGGTGCACAAGCAGATTCCTGCTCATGATATGTGTAAAGTATTGTCCCATCAGGTTATCATCTGGTGGACAAGCAGATTCCTGCGCATGATGTGTGTAAAGTATTGTCCCATCAGGTTATCATCTGGTTCACAAGCAGATTCCTGCACATGATGTTGTGTAAAGTATTGTCCCAGCAGGTTATCATCTGGTGCACAAGCAGATTCCTGCTCATGATAGGTGTAAAGTATTGTCCCATCAGGTTATCATCTGGTGCACAAGCAGATTCCTGCTCATGATGTGTGTAAAGTATTGTCCCAGCAGGTTATCATCTGGTGCACAAGCAGATTCCTGCTCATGATGTGTGTAAAGTATTGTCCCAGCAGGTTATCATCTGGTGCACAAGTTGATTCCTGCACATGATGTGTGTAAAGTATTGTCCCATCAGGTTATCATCTGGTGCACAAGCAGATTCCTGCTCATGGTGTGTGTAAAGTATTGTCCCAGCAGGTTATCATCTGGTGCACAAGTAGATTCCTGCACATGATGTGTGTAAAGTATTGTCCCATCAGGTTATCATCTGGTGCACAAGCAGATTCCTGCACATGATGTGTGTAAAGTATTGTCCCATCAGGTTATCATCTGGTGCACAAGGTAATTCCTGCTCATGATGTGTATAAAGTATTGTCCCATCAGGTTATCATCTGGTACACAAGCAGATTCCTGCTCATGATGTTGTGTAAAGTATTGTCCCATCAGGTTATCATCTGGTGCACAAGCAGATTCCTGCTCATGATGTGTGTAAAGTATTGTCCCATCAGGTTATCATCTGGTGCACAATCAGATTCCTGCACATGATGTGTGTAAAGTATTGTCCCATCAGGTTATCATCTGGTGCACAAGCAGATTCCTGCTCATGGTGTGTGTAAAGTATTGTCCCATCAGGTTATCATCTGGTGCACAAGCAGATTCCTGCACATGATGTGTGTAAAGTATTGTCCCATCAGGTTATCATCTGGTGCACAATCAGATTCCTGCACATGATGTGTGTAAAGTATTGTCCCATCAGGTTATCATCTGGTGCACAAGCAGATTCCTGCACATGATGTGTGTAAAGTATTGTCCCATCAGGTTATCATCTGGTGTACAAGCAGATTCCTGCTCATGGTGTGTGTAAAGTATTGTCCCAGCAGGTTATCATCTGGTGCACAAGCAGATTCCTGCTCATGGTGTGTGTAAAGTATTGTCCCAGCAGGTTATCATCTGGTGCACAAGTAGATTCCTGCACATGATGTGTGTAAAGTATTGTCCCATCAGGTTATCATCTGGTGCACAAGCAGATTCCTGCACATGATGTGTGTAAAGTATTGTCCCATCAGGTTATCATCTGGTGCACAAGGTAATTCCTGCTCATGATGTGTATAAAGTATTGTCCCATCAGGTTATCATCTGGTGCACAAGCAGATTCCTGCTCATGGTGTGTGTAAAGTATTGTCCCATCAGGTTATCATCTGGTGCACAAGGTAATTCCTGCTCATGATGTTGTGTAAAGTATTGTCCCATCAGGTTATCATCTGGTACACAAGCAGATTCCTGCTCATGATGTGTGTAAAGTATTGTCCCATCAGGTTATCATCTGGTGCACAATCAGATTCCTGCACATGATGTGTGTAAAGTATTGTCCCATCAGGTTATCATCTGGTGCACAAGCAGATTCCTGCTCATGGTGTGTGTAAAGTATTGTCCCATCAGGTTATCATCTGGTGCACAAGCAGATTCCTGCACATGATGTGTGTAAAGTATTGTCCCAGCAGGTTATCATCTGGTGCACAATCAGATTCCTGCTCATGGTGTGTGTAAAGTATTGTCCCATCAGGTTATCATCTGGTGCACAAGCAGATTCCTGCTCATGGTGTGTGTAAAGTATTGTCCCATCAGGTTATCATCTGGTGCACAAGCAGATTCCTGCACATGATGTGTGTAAAGTATTGTCCCATCAGGTTATCATCTGGTGTACAAGCAGATTCCTGCTCATGGTGTGTGTAAAGTATTGTCCCATCAGGTTATCATCTGGTTCACAATCAGATTCCTGCTCATGATGTGTGTAAAGTATTGTCCCATCAGGTTATCATCTGGTGCACAAGCAGATTCCTGCTCATGGTGTGTGTAAAGTATTGTCCCAGCAGGTTATCATCTGGTGCACAAGCAGATTCCTGCACATGATGTGTGTAAAGTATTGTCCCATCATGTTATCTGGTGCACAATCAGATTCCTGCTCATGATGTGTGTAAAGTATTGTCATCAGGTTATCATCTGGTGCACAAGCAGAATCCTGCACATGATTTGTGTAAAGTATTGTCCCATCAGGTTATCATCTGGTGCACAAGCAGATTCCTGCTCATGGTGTGTGTAAAGTATTGTCCCAGCAGGTTATCATCTGGTGCACAAGCAGAATCCTGCACATGATTTGTGTAAAGTATTGTCCCATCAGGTTATCATCTGGTGCACAAGCAGATTCCTGCACATGATGTGTGTAAAGTATTGTCCCAGCAGGTTATCATCTGGTGCACAAGCAGATTCCTGCTCATGATATGTGTAAAGTATTGTCCCAGCAGGTTATCATCTGGTGCACAAGCAGATTCCTGCACATGATGTGTGTAAAGTATTGTCCCATCAGGTTATCATCTGGTGCACAATCAGATTCCTGCACATGATGTGTGTAAAGTATTGTCCCAGCAGGTTATCATCTGGTGCACAAGCAGATTCCTGCACATGATGTGTGTAAAGTATTGTCCCAGCAGGTTATCATCTGGTGCACAAGCAGATTCCTGCACATGATGTGTGTAAAGTATTGTCCCATCAGGTTATCATCTGGTGCACAAGGTAATTCCTGCACATGATGTGTGTAAAGTATTGTCCCATCAGGTTATCATCTGGTGCACAAGCAGATTCCTGCACATGATGTGTGTAACGTATTGTCCCATCAGGTTATCATCTGGTGCACAAGTAGATTCCTGCACATGATGTGTGTAAAGTATTGTCCCATCAGGTTATCATCTGGTGCACAAGCAGATTCCTGCTCATGATGTGTGTAAAGTATTGTCCTATCAGTTTATCATCTGGTGCACAAGCAGATTCCTGCACATGATGTGTGTAAAGTATTGTCCCATCAGGTTATCATCTGGTGCACAAGCAGATTCCTGCACATGATGTGTGTAAAGTATTGTCCCATCAGGTTATCATCTGGTGCACAAGCAGATTCCTGCACATGATGTGTGTAAAGTATTGTCCCATCAGGTTATCATCTGGTGCACAAGCAGATTCCTGCACATGATGTGTGTAAAGTATTGTCCCATCAGGTTATCATCTGGCGGACAAGCAGATTCCTGGTCATGATGTTGTGTAAAGTATTGTCCCAGCAGGTTATCATCTGGTGCACAAGCAGATTCCTGCACATGATGTTGTGTAAAGTATTGTCCCATCAGGTTATCATCTGGTGCACAAGCAGATTCCTGCACATGATGTTGTGTAAAGTATTGTCCCATCAGGTTATCATCTGGTTCACAATCAGATTCCTGCTCATGGTGTGTGTAAAGTATTGTCCCAGCAGGTTATCATCTGGTGCACAAGCAGATTCCTGCTCATGATAGGTGTAAAGTATTGTCCCATCAGGTTATCATCTGGTGCACAATCAGATTCCTGCTCATGATGTGTGTAAAGTATTGTCCCATCAGGTTATCATCTGGTTCACAAGCAGATTCCTGGTCATGATGTTGTGTAAAGTATTGTCCCAGCAGGTTATCATCTGGTGCACAAGCAGATTCCTGCTCATGATGTGTGTAAAGTATTGTCCCAGCAGGTTATCATCTGGTGCACAAGGTAATTCCTGCTCATGATGTGTGTAAAGTATTGTCCCATCAGGTTATCATCTGGTTCACAAGCAGATTCCTGCTCATGATGTGTGTAAAGTATTGTCCCATCAGGTTATCATCTGGTGCACAAGCAGATTCCTGCTCATGATGTGTGTAAAGTATTGTCCCATCAGGTTATCATCTGGTGCACAAGCAGATTCCTGCACATGATGTGTGTAAAGTATTGTCCCATCAGGTTATCATCTGGTACACAAGCAGATTCCTGCTCATGATGTGTGTAAAGTATTGTCCCAGCAGGTTATCATCTGGTGCACAAGGTAATTCCTGCTCATGATGTGTGTAAAGTATTGTCCCAGCAGGTTATCATCTGGTGCACAAGCAGATTCCTGCACTCTTCTCTATTTATACTTCTTCACTGGGTAAACTTATCAGTAGCTATGGCTTCAGCTATCACCTCTATGCTGATGATACCCAGATCTAGCTTCCCACCCCTGCACTCTCCCCTTCTGTCAATTCTCACATCAGCGACAGCTTATCTGGCATTTCCTCCTGGATGGCCTCTCACCATCTAAAAATAAACATGTCCAAGACCGAACTACTTCTAATCCCCCCCTCTAACTCTACTCCAGTTTCTAATTTTTCCATCACTATTGGCGGCACCACTACCTCCCCATCACCCCAAGTCTGCGGCCTTGGAGTCACACTTGACTCAAATCTGTAATTCATTCCCCACGTCCAATTTCTCTCTTCATCCTGCCGCAGCCATCTACGCAATATCTCCAAAATTCGTCCGTTTCGGAGTGCTGAAACTACTAAACAGCTAATCCACTCCCTGGTAATTTCCCGACTTGACTACTTTAATAACCTACTAACTGGCCTCTCTCTCTCCCGCCTCTCTCCCCTCCAATCCATCCTAAAGGCCTCTGCCAGACTAATCCACCTCTCTCGATGCTCTGTTTCTGCTGCACCTCTCTGCGAGTCCCTTCACTGGCTCCCCATTCACAGCAGAATTAAATTCAAAATTCTCACCCGACCTACAAAGCCCTCACCAATGCTGCCCACCCTACCTGTCCTCCCTCATCAACAAATATACTCCAGCCCTCCCTCTAAGATCCAACAGTTACCTGCTCCTTGCATCCTCTACCTGTTGGGAAATAAAACAGCATGTACTGTACCACACTTATGAACAACATTTAGGCTGTAGATGGCACTGTACAGTTTAGATTACTATTTGTTATATCTGTGACCTTGTTCATTCACTAACAGGAAGGAAGTTGTGTTATTTTTCTCTATTGTTTCTCCTCTCTGTGAGCTGACTTCTGTTTCACAAGTGATTGGTCTAAATTCTGCTGTTTCATCTGTACAAGTAAAGCCTAATGCAGTATTCCTAAAAGCTTTCAGTGTCTTTTTGATACAAAACCAACAGGTTATGGGCCCAGACACTAAAGGAAAACTAAAAGTCAGTAAGTGTTGCATCTGTTAGGGTTAGGAACAAGAGCTGCATCCAATTTATTGAGAGATGGTAAGTGGTTCAGTTGGGAAATATGCAATAGCAAAGCTAAACAATACCCACTACCAGCTGTGGAAGTTTAAGCTTGAAATGCTGTTATATAAAGATGACTTATGGGACGTGCCGGGTACAAACAGACCCACTAAAAACCCAGAAGAATGGGACAAGAAACACAGGCAAGCAGGTATAAGCCTGTTAGTGGAGGACGATCAACTCATTCATATAAGAAAACACTGCTAAAGGTATACGGACTGCACTACAAAAACTGCATGAGCGTTCAAACCTAAACAGTAAACTATACGGCTGCGCAGACTGTATAAGAGGAGGCTGGAAAAAGGCCAGGAAATGTGCGAACGTGTGAATGCTATGCTAGAGATTGTGGAACAGCTATGTGCAATTGGAGAAGAAATGAAAGACAATCATATAGTAGCATTGCTATTGTTAGGTGTTGTTTTCAGAGGGGGAGTGTCAGTCAGGACTTGGGCCCACCGTACCACCTGGAAATGAATAGATTATCTGATAAGGACGTCCAGAGAACAGTAATTCAGACCACGCAGCTATGATCTAAAACTATTCTGTTTATTGAAAGATACAAAGCATGTCTTATAAGCAACAGATACAGCATATGGGGTTAACATGATGACACGTTATGGCCGCGTCATTTTACACAGTTTTACACAGTGTTTGTCAGGAAAAATACTAGCTCATAAACAATATTTCTATAGTCATAATAAGGAGTGCATCTAGGATGAAGACAAGGTTATTTGAGCATCTTATAGAGATAGTACCCTCCAGGCGTTGCGTCAGGAACACCTACAAGGTTAACTAGCTTTGCAGAGAATAATAACAAACATGTATTTTTCACTACAGAATAAACCACTATAATAAAGGTTATTCAGACAAGATGGATGCCAAAGACAAAATGGCGGGCAAGAACAAGATGGCGCTACTCATGCTAACAATAATTCCTAACATACCACTCTTTTATTCTAACAGAATAACACAAAAATAGAAAGGCGTAGAAAATTAGTAAAGCCTTTAACAACAGTATAAGTCTAATACTACGGTAACATGAATTTATGTGAGAATACTATAGAGAAAAGATATTCACATGTCGTGGTATAATTTTATAGGCTAATAGGGCACAATTTGTCACTGCACATAGGTGCGGCCCCTCCAATACTCTCCGTCTACCTCCCAACATCCTCAAACTACTGGTCTATCCGCACAAAGACCCAACCAGCCCCCTATCTACCCCCAAACAACGCTGCATCTTTTATTTCTCCACCTGCATTGCTAGCACCCCCCAATATGTCCAACAGTTCCTTGCTCTGTACCCTCTCCACAGTGAAGCGTGACATGGGAACAGCACAAATGTCTCTAGGTGACCTCTGATCACTTTAAGAAAAGTCTTTGTCCTCTTAGAGCGCTCAACCTTCCTCAGACACTTTGCTTTAATACAGTTCATTTGCAGTAGTGGTGCTTATCCAGTGTTCTTCCGCAGGTAGATGCTGGAAGTCTGATGGTTTGTTCATGGGGTAGACAAGGTAGCCAGTTGATCCCTATAGCAAGCAGACACTCGAGTCAGAAGGAGTCTAAGAAGGAAACGGAAACAGCACAAGATGACTACACACCCCGATACAATCACAATTATGTCCAAACAAAACTTCTTTCACCTTTTTTAAGCATCACAATTCCTTTAGCTTAACTCATCCTATGTCATTTAAAACCAAGAAAACATTGTTGATCTATAATACAAACTAAATACATTAATACTTTTACAGAGAATAACTTACAGCTTCTCTATACAATTTAAATGATACTTCATGAATACTAAGCAAGTGAAAACTGCTAGACTCCATCAAGAGGCTGAATGGCTATGCTAAAACTTATGCTAAGGCCTGCCCTGTAACAAAAATGAAAAAATAAAACAGTCAATAAAAATATTTTCTTTAAAATGAATTTCTTTACACTGTCACTTGGAACTACTAAAAATAAAAGAACCTAGTGTTGCTTTATTCTGCAAAGTTACTATCTGTAATGTTTATAATTCTCCAACTATGTTCCTAATAGTCAACAATCTCATCTGATATAAACATTTAATAGTTTACTAATTATTTTATGCAACCTAAATTCTCTCACACTCCTGTATGAGGAAATAATACAATCATAACATCATTTAAAACTACAAAATCTTTTAAAGGTAAACACATCTTTATGGTAAGATAATTCCTTTCATTGACAAACCTCTGGAAGTACCAAATTCAAATTGCAGATACCATACCAATTAATAAAAGGGAAAAATACATTTGCTTTCATAACATAGCTCCAATAAGAGCCATGGTAGGTAGAAAATATACCATCAATAAAACTATGATTATGCTACTCCCTAAACAAATATTTCTCTGTATAATTAATATAAATTTCTAGCTGAGACATGTCCTCATTGCGTTCCATAGGGTGGAGGGTCTAAAATATTCTGAGTATTTTCTTTAAACTATAAAAATGCAAACATATTTTCAGTGGGCCATTCAATAGGTTACAATACTGCAAGGCTTAGAGTGACGCTTATCTAGAGGGTTATTTTGTTTAAGTAACTACAATGTGCACTAATACCAATAAGGCATGCTTTTCTGTGGACAAAACTATATGACTTCTTATAACTAATATGATCAACAAAAATAACACAAATACAAGAGCATATAAAACAAGCAATATAAGTAAATGAGTTAAAACAATACTCCCCTAATTTAATTGGTTGACCCTGTAACAGCATAACAGGTTCTCAATACCAACAGGCAAGGCACTGTCCAGAGAAGGATAGTCTTTATGTTCTGAAGACACTCATCATAGGAAACAGTCATAGATTACCCAGAGTCCAGTTCTGGGGCTGGTACCAGCATGCAAAGCAAAGAATGGATCCAAAGATAGTTCAGCACCTTTTACTGCAGTATGGTGGTTAAAACAAGCTTGACAAAAGGTCTTTTATCTTCATTTTTTTTCTCCCTTTAAAAGGTTTACTTGCATTCAATCTTCTATCTTTTGGTGAGTGCACTATGGAATTTTATCTGTACAGATTTTACCTAAATATGAAAACTCAAAAATAATTCAGTTAGTGTCTTTAATCTCCGGATACAGCTTCCTGATCTCATCCTGCAAATACAAATATTGTGTTAAGAACAAAATAGAAAAATAAAAACATTTTAGGTTCATTTTCTTACTTAAAATAATAATCACCCAAATCACATAAAGATACTCAATACTCATCAATACTTCCCCCTTGTTTGCGAGAAACATCCCATGTGGCACGCAAACACAATATAACAGGAAACTAAAAGACAAATCATGCACTCCCCTCATGCATGCAGAATACTATTCTCAATAGCAAGCAATATCAAATACACCTTACTACTCAATATGCCATTCATACAGCACGCTTCCACACGCAGTCACGAAAGAGAAAAACATAACAATCTCTTAGAAAACATTTAAAACCACTTGTCCATTCCACAAAACAAAACATTAACAGCCGACACAAACTTTAAACAACCACAATTAACCTGAAATTCAACACATATACTTATACATTCACTGAAACACAGCACTCGCAAAACACTACAAATAATTAAAATCCTATAACAACCATCAATACCCTGGTTTTGTAAATTCTACCATGCACAATACTATGAGATCATACTAATGATGCAATCACTGCAGATGATCAATAAACTCCAGTTGCATATTTACAAATACAATTCCTAACCATAAATTTACAAAGGGACACACAAACACCTAAGTACCCTATTTTGGGAAAGATCAGATAACAATGGTACAGCCACTGTTCTATATAGCCCCTGCCCGCATGCACCATGCAAATCCACTGTTAAATAAATCAGGTGTGGCACAAATAAAGTCTATACTTTTACATAACCCATAATTTTAACAAATACATAATTGTTTGATTTAACTTTGTTTTATAATTTGATATTCACCATTTTGCAGCTCTCTAGCTTTCTACAAAAGAATAATAATAATAATTTACACTAATATATTAAAAAGCATAGTTTGTCTAAAAAAATTCCCCTTTAACTTATTCTCAATGATCCACTGTCCTCATTTATAATAAAAATGTATACTGACGTCCATTAAATAGCCTAAGCAAACACAGCCAGCATAGAAAACACACTCACAGTGGGGTGCAGGCTAGTTAAAGGGACATTTTATCCAAATTAAAAAATATATTTAATTGAAACCGCTGACACAGTTAAATATACTAGTGTTAGGCTTACAGTAAACCTCATTGTCTTCTCTGTAAATATTTCTTTAAAATCTCAGATTTTATATCAGTTTGCCTGTATCCCTTTAAATATTTTCCTAAAAGCTATTATGCAGCCTTCCAGAGTCATATGGTGCCCTTATCAATGCTCTAGAAACTAGACCTGAGCCAGAACGAACACTAGAATATGCTAAGGGAAAATGATGAATACAATAGAAGAAAGGAAAACTTGCATAGTGAAGAAAAGGAGAGATCAGAGGTAGCTCTGCAGGTGCAAGAAGGCACAAAGCAAAACAGAGAAACCAGGGTGTGTTTTCGCTGCAAAAATGCCGGTCACCTGCAAAAGAACTGCTCAATCTGAGCAGCAAAGTTAGAGCCACTCACAAGAGAAAGAGCTAAGGCAGCCACAAAGGAAACAGCAGCTGCATCATGGAGCGGTAGCTTTAAAGTGACTCAGAATAGTACACCACATGGATGGTGCATTGACTCAAGGGCAACTAGTCACATGACAAGTGATGAGACGTTCTTCACAGAAATTGATTTCAATGCAAAAAACAAAGTCTTCCTAGTGAATGGGAAAGTATTATAGCAGAAGGTAACGGTCAAGGGTTCCTGAATTGCACCACACCATCAGGATATAAGCAAAGCATCCTAATAAAGAATGTTCTGTACGTCCCAAGTTTAGAAGGAAGCCTCCTATCAGTGAAAACTCTTGCTAACAATGGACTCACAGTTCAAAGGCAATGAATGCACAAAACAGAAGACAAATCCTAGCAAATGGGAAAAGTATTACAGCGGAAGGTAATGGTAAAGTGTTCCTGAATTGCATCACACCATCAGGAGGTAAGCAAAGCATCCTAGTAAAGAATGTTCTGTACATCCCAAGTCTAGCATGAAGCCTCCTATCAGTGAAAACTCTTGCTAACAATGGACTCACAGTCCAGTTCCAAGGCAATGAATGCACAAAACAGAAGACAAATCCTAGCAAAAGGAAGGCTGAATTAACACCTGTACAAACTCATCACTGAAAGGGAGCAAGCCAAAACAACCATTCATAATCCACACCACAAATGTATCCACCTGTGGCACAGGCGTTTAGGGCACCAGAATCCATAAAGGAACTTGCAAAGGGAGGTTTATCAGAAGATATGATAATATTGCCTTGCCACATGCTCATAAAGTGCACATGTTGTATCAAAGCAAAGGCCACACGTACCCCACTTCCACAAGCCAGTCAAAGAAACACCACTCACCCCATGGAACTCATGCACAGTGACGTGTGTGGACCAATGAAAACCCCCACACTTGGCGGGAACAGATATTTACTGACCTTCATTGACGATTATTCCAGGTACACAACAACATATCTGATGAAGCACAAAAGTGAGACATCAGAGAAACTTCAAGAATTTATAGCTACATTTAACAACAAATTTCAACGGAAACCAGGAATAATACGTACCGACAATGGTGGGGAATATATGAGTAAGGAAGTGTCATACCTAAAGAAACAAGGTATTATACACCAAACAACTGTACCATACACTCCTGAGCAAAATGGTGTTGCACAAAGGAAAAATTGCACCCTCATAGAAATGGCCAGATGCATGCTTTCAGATGCCAATTTACCTAACCAGTACTGGGGTGAATCAATAATGACGGCAACATACCTACAGAACAGGCTATCATCAAAAACTATTGAAAGTACCCCATATGAAATGTGGACTGGATCAAAACCTAGTATGGGGCATATTAGAGTGTTTGGATGTAAAGAATACGCCTATGTGCCAAGTGAGAAACACTCTAAATTAGAGACCACAGCCATAGAAGGCATTCTGGTGGACTACAGTGAACAAAGTAAGGGATATAGAATCCTTCACCCAAAGACTAACAAGATCACAATAAGCCACAGTGTTTATTTTGATGAAAACCAAACATCAGAAAAAATGTCCCTCGAAAGCCATGAAAAGAAATTGTCCACTGAACCAGCAAGAGATGCTGACCAAATTGAAGCTATGCAGGAATGAGAACAAGAAGTGGAGCTCACAATAGAAAAAATAGCTACTCACAAACCAATAGAACCCTCAGAATAACCAGAAATCAGAAAATCGACTCAGGTGACGAAAGGGATACCACCCAGCAAACTGTCATACATCGCTAAGACACATGAAACACTCAAACAAACATTCTGGGAAGATAAAGAAAAATTGCCCAAAAGCGAAGCCAATCAACAGAGAAAGGCAGCTGAAGAAGAAATAAAATCACTTCAGGAAAATAAAACCTGGACACTCACTGAGCTCCCCCCCCCAGTTGCAAAACTATAGGAAGCAAATGGACTTTTAAAGTAAAATATGATGCAGAAGGAGATATCCACAGATACAAGGCAAGACTAGTTGCAAAGGTATACTCGCATAAATTTGGAGAAGATTATGATGAAACTTTCGCTCCAGTTGTAAAGCACTCCACCATCAGAGCACTCCTTAGCATTTCAGCCGGAAAGGGAATGCAAGTGAGGCACCTGGACGTCAAAATTACTGTCCTATATGGAGACATCAAGGAGGATCTCTACATGGAACGGCCACCTGGATTTGAGAAGGGACAGAACCTTGTATGTAAACTTCAAAGTTATCAAGCAGCAGTCATCAGACACAAGAGAACCTGCAGTCAGTATTTATCAAGCAGCGGTCATCAGACACAAGAGAACCTGCAGTCAGTATTTATCAAGCAGCAGTCATCAGACACAAGAGAACCTGCAGTCAGTATTTATCAAGCAGCAGTCATCAGACACAAGAGAACCTGCAGTCAGTATTTATCAAGCAGCGGTCATCAGACACAAGAGAACCTGCAGTCGGTATTTATCAAGCAGCGGTCATCAGACACAAGAGAACCTGCAGTCGGTATTTATCAAGCAGCGGTCATCAGACACAAGAGAACCTCCAGTCGGTATTTATCAAGCAGCGGTCATCAGACACAAGAGAACCTGCAGTCAGTATTTATCAAGCAGCGGTCATCAGACACAAGAGAACCTGCAGTCAGTATTTATCAAGCAGCGGTCATCAGACACAAGAGAACCTGCAGTCAGTATTTATCAATCAGCGGTCATCAGACACAAGAGAACCTGCAGTCAGTATTTATCAAGCAGCAGTCATCAGACACAAGAGAACCTGCAGTCAGTATTTATCAAGCAGCAATCATCAGACACAAGAGAACCTGCAGTCAGTATTTATCAAGCAGCGGTCATCAGACACAAGAGAACCTGCAGTCAGTATTTATCAAGCAGCAATCATCAGACACAAGAGAACCTGCAGTCAGTATTTATCAAGCAGCGGTCATCAGACACAAGAGAACCTGCAGTCAGTATTTATCAAGCAGCGGTCATCAGACACAAGAGAACCTGCAGTCAGTATTTATCAAGCAGCAGTCATTAGACACAAGAGAACCTGCAGTCAGTATTTATCAAGCAGGGGTCATCAAACACAAGAGAACCTGCAGTCAGTATTTATCAAGCAGGGGTCATCAGACACAAGAGAACCTGCAGTCCGTATTTATCAAGCAGATGTCATCAGACACAAGAGAACCTGCAGTCCGTATTTATCAAGCAGATGTCATCAGACACAAGAGAACCTGCAGTCAGTATTTATCAATCAGCGGTCATCAGACACAAGAGAACATGCAGTCAGTATTTATCAGGCAGAGGTCATCAGACACAAGAGAACCTGCAGTCAGTATTTATCAAGCAGCGGTCATCAGACACAAGAGAACCTGCAGTCAGTATTTATCAAGCAGAGGTCATCAGACACAAGAGAACCTGCAGTCCGTATTTATCAGGCAGAGGTCATCAGACACAAGAGAACCTGCAGTCAGTACTTATCAAGCAGATCTCCTCAGTCTCATCTGACCTGGGAGATTGACAGCTCCTTGCCATGCGTGTTTAGCTTTGCGCGACCAGGGGGCAGTGTTGCACGCGATCACAAAATAGCACTTGCAGTGGATTGCTGCCCGCCATGGCCTTTTATTTCTCAGCCTTAAGCTTCTGTTAGCGTATTGTCTGTTCCCTCTGCTGACTTCATTCTACTATGGGCTCGATTTATCAAGCCATGGTAAATACTGAATGCACGAGGCGAAGAGCTTGATATATCTTCTCCTGTCTCTTATTAATTCTTTGTTGCCTTCTATAATTTATTCTCCGCTCTCTTTACTTCCTAACCTTATGTTTGTCTATCCCCCTCTCTCTTTAATTCCCTTGGAGTATTTTAAACTATCACTAAGACTCACAATAACGGCTCTTTCTTTCCTCCCCAGGCCGTGGTTCTTGTACTCGAAGGCTCAGCTGAGGGTCATGTTCTGATGGCAGTAAAGCTGCTCCGTGCTCTATGGGAGAGTGGCCTCATTACACTGGACCAGATGAACAGGGTAATGAGTCTAAACAAATGTGATAATTGCACTCATTTTTGTAATTTGCATATCTACCTCTGTTCTGTATTGTTTGTGTGTCCATCTTGTGCAGTAAGTATATGTCTCCTATGTAATGTGACCAATTTGTGTCATGTGTGATTAGTGTGTCTTCTGCTTGTAGTGAGTAGTTAGTAGGTTTATCTAGTACCTTGTGTGGTTAAGTGTAGGTCAGTGTGATAACTGTGTCTTCTGCTTACAGTGAGTAGTTAGTAGGTTTATCTGGTACATTGTGTGGTTAAGTGCAGGTATCAGTGTGATTAGTGTCTTCTGCTTGCAGTGAGTAGTTAGAAGTTTATCTGGTACCTTGTGTGGTTTAGTGTAGGTCAGTGTGATTACTGTGTCTTCTGCTTGCAGTCAGTAGTTAGTAGGTTTAGCTGGTACCTTGTGAGGTTATGTGCAGGTCAGTGTGATTACTGTGTCTTCTGCTTGCAGTCAGTAGTTAGTAGGTTTATTTGGTACCTTGTGTGGTTATGTGCAGGTCAGTGTGATTACTGTGTCTTCTGCTTACAGTGAGTAGTTAGTAGGTTTATCTGGTACCTTGTGTGGTTATGTGCAGTTCAGTGTGATTAGTGTGTCTTCTGCTTGCAGTGAGTAGTTAGTAGGTTTATCTGGTACGTTGTGTGGTTTAGTGTAGGTCAGTGTGATTACTGTGTCTTCTGCTTGCAGTCAGTAGTTAGTAGGTTTATCTGGTACCTTGTGTGGTTTAGTGTAGGTCAGTGTGATTACTGTGTCTTCTGCTTGCAGTCAGTAGTTAGTAGGTTTATCTGGTACCTTGTGTGGTTTAGTGTAGGTCAGTGTGATTAGTGTGTCTTCTGCTTGCAGTCAGTAGTTAGTAGGTTTATCTGGTATCTTGTGTGGTTATGTGCAGGTCAGTGTGATTAGTGTGTCTTCTGCTTGCAGTCAGTAGTTAGTAGGTTTATCTGGTACCTTGTGTGGTTTAGTGTAGGTCAGTGTGATTACTGTATCTTCTGCTTGCAGTCAGTAGTTAGTAGGTTTACCTGGTACCTTGTGTGGTTATGTGCAGGTCAGTGTGATTAGTGTGTCTTCTGCTTGCAGTGAGTAGTTAGTAGGTTTATCTGGTATCTTGTGTGGTTATGTGCAGGTCAGTGTGATTAGTGTGTCTTCTGCTTGCAGTCAGTAGTTAGTAGGTTTATCTGGTACATTGTGTGGTTAAGTGCAGGTCAGTGTGATTACTGTGTCTTCTGCTTGCAGTCAGTAGTTAGTAGGTTTACCTGGTACCTTGTGTGGTTATGTGCAGGTCAGTGTGATTATTGTGTCTTCTGCTTGCAGTCAGTAGTTAGTAGGTTTATCTGGTACCTTGTGTGGTTATGTGCAGGTCAGTGTGATTAGTGTCTTCTGCTTGCAGTGAGTAATTAGTAGGTTTATCTGGTACCTTGTGTGGTTAAGTGCAGTTCAGTGTGATAATTGTGTCTTCTGCTTGCAGTCAGTAGTTAGTAGGTTTATCTGGTACATTGTGTGGTTATGTGCAGTTCAGTGTGATAATTGTGTCTTCTGCTTGCAGTGAGTAGTTAGTAGGTTTATATGGTACGTTGTGTGGTTATGTGCAGGTCAGTGTGATAATTGTGTCTTCTGCTTGCAGTCAGTAGTTAGTAGGTTTATCTGGTACGTTGTGTGGTTATGTGCAGGTCAGTGTGATAATTGTGTCTTCTGCTTGCAGTCAGTAGTTAGTAGGTTTATCTGGTACGTTGTGTGATTATGTGCAGGTCAGTGTGATAATTGTGTATTCTGCTTGCAGTCAGTAGTTAGTAGGTTTATCTGGTACGTTGTGTGGTTATGTGCAGGTCAGTGTGATTACTGTGTCTTCTGCTTGCAGTGAGTAATTAGTAGGTTTATCTGGTACATTGTGTGGTTATGTGCAGTTCAGTGTGATTACTGTGTCTTCTGCTTGCAGTCAGTAGTTAGTAGGTTTATCTGGTACTGTGTGTGGTTATGTGCAGGTCAGTGTGATTAGTGTCTTCTGCTTGCAGTGAGTAGTTAGTAGGTTTATCTGGTACATTGAGTGGTTATGTGCAGGTCAGTGTGATTAGTGTCTTCTGCTTGCAGTGAGTAGTTAGTAGGTTTATCTGGTACCTTGTGTGGTTTAGTGTAGGTCAGTGTGATTACTGTGTCTTCTGCTTGCAGTCAGTAGTTAGTAGGTTTATCTGGTACCTTGTGTGGTTTAGTGTAGGTCAGTGTGATTACTGTGTCTTCTGCTTGCAGTCAGTAGTTAGTAGGTTTATCTGGTACCTTGTGTGGTTTAGTGTAGGTCAGTGTGATTAGTGTCTTCTGCTTGCAGCGAGTAATTAGTAGGTTTATCTGGTACCTTGTGTGGTTTAGTGTAGGTCAGTGTGATTAGTGTCTTCTGCTTGCAGTCAGTAGTTAGTAGGTTTATCTGGTATCTTGTGTGGTTATGTGTAGGTCAGTGTGATTACTGTGTCTTCTGCTTGCAGTCAGTAGTTAGTAGGTTTATCTGGTACCTTGTGTGGTTATGTGCAGGTCAGTGTGATTACTGTGTCTTCTGCTTGCAGTCAGTAGTTAGTAGGTTTACCTGGTACCTTGTGTGGTTATGTGCAGGTCAGTGTGATTAGTGTGTCTTCTGCTTGCAGTGAGTAGTTAGTAGGTTTATCTGGTACATTGTGTGGTTATGTGCAGGTCAGTGTGATTAGTGTGTCTTCTGCTTGCAGTCAGTAGTTAGTAGGTTTATCTGGTACATTGTGTGGTTAAGTGCAGGTCAGTGTGATTACTGTGTCTTCTGCTTGCAGTGAGTAATTAGTAGGTTTATCTGGTACATTGTGTGGTTAAGTGCAGGTCAGTGTGATTACTGTGTCTTCTGCTTGCAGTCAGTAGTTAGTAGGTTTATCTGGTATCTTGTGTGGTTATGTGCAGGTCAGTGTGATTAGTGTCTTCTGCTTACAGTGAGTAGTTAGTAGGTTTACCTGGTACCTTGTGTGGTTATGTGCAGGTCAGTGTGATTATTGTGTCTTCTGCTTGCAGTGAGTAGTTAGTAGGTTTATCTGGTATCTTGTGTGGTTATGTGCAGGTCAGTGTGATTATTGTGTCTTCTGCTTGCAGTGAGTAGTTAGTAGGTTTATCTGGTACCTTGTGTGGTTATGTGCAGGTCAGTGTGATTATTGTGTCTTCTGCTTGCAGTGAGTAGTTAGTAGGCTTATCTGGTATCTTGTGTGGTTATGTGCAGGTCAGTGTGATAACTGTGTCTTCTGCTTGCAGTCAGTAGTTAGTAGGTTTATCTGGTATCTTGTGTGGTTATGTGCAGGTCAGTGTGATTAGTGTGTCTTCTGCTTACAGTGAGTAGTTAGTAGGTTTACCTGGTACCTTGTGTGGTTATGTGAAGGTCAGTGTGATTACTGTGTTTTCTGCTTGCAGTGAGTAATTAGTAGGTTTATCTAGTACCTTGTGTGGTTATGTGCAGGTCAGTGTGATTACTGTGTCTGCTGCTTGCAGTGAGTAGTTAGTAGGTTTATCTGGTACCTTGTGTGGTTATGTGCAAGTCAGTGTGATTAGTGTGTCTTCTGCTTGCAGTGAGTAGTTAGTAGGTTTATCTGGTACATTGTGTGGTTATGTGCAGGTCAGTGTGATAATTGTGTCTTCTGCTTGTAGTTAGTAGTTAGTAGGTTTATCTGGTACATTGTGTGGTTATGTGCAGTTCAGTGTGATAATTGTGTCTTCTGCTTGCAGTCAGTAGTTAGGTTTATATGGTACCTTGTGTGGTTATGTGCAGGTCAGTGTGATTACTGTGTCTTCTGCTTGCAGTCAGTAGTTAGTAGCTTTATCTGGTACATTGTGTGGTTATGTGCAGTTCAGTGTGATTACTGTGTCTTCTGCTTGCAGTCAGTAGTTAGTAGGTTTATCTGGTACCTTGTGTGGTTATGTGCAGGTCAGTGTGATTAGTGTCTTCTGCTTGCAGTGAGTAGTTAGTAGGTTTATCTGGTACTGTGTGTGGTTATGTGCAGGTCAGTGTGATTAGTGTCTTCTGCTTGCAGTGAGTAGTTAGTACGTTTATCTGGTACATTGTGTGGTTATGTGCAGGTCAGTGTGATTAGTGTGTCTTCTGCTTGCAGTGAGTAGTTAGTAGGTTTATTTGGTACCTTGTGTGGTTATGTGAAGGTCAGTGTGATAACTGTGTCTTCTTCTTGCAGTGAGTAATTAGTAGGTTTATCTAGTACCTTGTGTGGTTATGTGAAGGTCAGTGTGATTAGTGTGTCTTCTGCTTGCAGTCAGTAATTAGTAGGTTTATCTGGTACCTTGTGTGGTTATGTGCAGGTCAGTGTGATTAGTGTCTTCTGCTTGAGTCAGTAGTTAGTTGGTTTATCTAGTACCTTGTGTGGTTATGTGCAGGTCAGTGTGATTAGTGTGTCTTCTGCTTGCAGTGAGTAGTTAGTAGGTTTATCTGGTACGTTGTGTGGTTATGTGAAGGTCAGTGTGATTATTGTGTCTTCTGCTTGCAGTGAGTAATTAGTAGGTTTATCTAGTACCTTGTGTGGTTATGTGCAGGTCAGTGTGATTACTGTGTCTTCTGCTTGCAGTGAGTAATTAGTAGGTTTATCTGGTACGTTGTGTGGTTATGTGCAGGTCAGTGTGATTACAGTGTCTTCTGCTTGCAGTCAGTAGTTAGTAGGTTTATCTGGTACCTTGTGTGGTTATGTGCAGGTCAGTGTGATTAGTGTGTCTTCTGCTTGCAGTGAGTAGTTAGTAGGTTTATCTGGTACTGTGTGTGGTTATGTGCAGGTCAGTGTGATTAGTGTCTTCTGCTTGCAGTGAGTAGTTAGTAGGTTTATCTGGTACCTTGTGTGGTTATGTGCAGGTCAGTGTGATTACTGTGTCTTCTGCTTGCAGTCAGTAGTTAGTAGGTTTATCTGGTACCTTGTGTGGTTATGTGCAGGCCAGTGTGATTAGTGTGTCTTCTGCTTGCAGTGAGTAATTAGTAAGTTTATCTGGTACTGTGTGTGGTTATGTGCAGGTCAGTGTGATTAGTGTGTCTTCTGCTTGCAGTGAGTAGTTAGTAGGTTTATCTGGTACCTTGTGTGGTTATGTGCAGGCCAGTGTGATTAGTGTGTCTTCTGCTTGCAGTGAGTAATTAGTAAGTTTATCTGGTACTGTGTGTGGTTATGTGCAGGTCAGTGTGATTACTGTGTCTTCTGCTTGCAGTGAGTAGTTAGTAGGTTTATCTGGTACATTGTGTGGTTATGTGCAGGTCAGTGTGATTACTGTGTCTTCTGCTTGCAGTGAGTAGTTAGTAGGTTTATCTGGTACCTTGTGTGGTTATGTGCAGGCCAGTGTGATTAGTGTGTCTTCTGCTTGCAGTGAGTAATTAGTAAGTTTATCTGGTACTGTGTGTGGTTATGTGCAGGTCAGTGTGATTACTGTGTCTTCTGCTTGCAGTGAGTAGTTAGTAGGTTTATCTGGTACCTTGTGTGGTTATGTGCAGGTCAGTGTGATTAGTGTCTTCTGCTTGCAGTCAGTAGTTAGTAGGTTTATCTGGTACCTTGTGTGATTATGTGCAGGTCAGTGTGATTAGTGTCGTCTGCTTGCAGTGAGTAATTAGTAGGTTTATCTGGTACTGTGTGTGGTTATGTGCAGGTCAGTGTGATTAGTGTCTTCTGCTTGCAGTGAGTAGTTAGTAGGTTTATCTGGTACCTTGTGTGGTTATGTGCAGGTCAGTGTGATTACTGTGTCTTCTGCTTGCAGTCAGTAGTTAGTAGGTTTATATGGTACCTTGTGTGGTTATGTGCAGGTCAGTGTGATTAGTGTCTTCTGCTTGCAGTGAGTAATTAGTAGGTTTATCTAGTACATTGTGTGGTTATGTGCAGGTCAGTGTGATTACTGTGTCTGCTGCTTGCAGTGAGTAGTTAGTAGGTTTATCTGATAACTTGTGTGGTTATGTGCAAGTCAGTGTGATTAGTGTGTCTTCTACTTGCAGTGAGTAGTTAGTAGGTTTATCTGGTACATTGTGTGGTTATGTGCAGGTCAGTGTGATTAGTGTGTCTTCTACTTGCAGTGAGTAGTTAGTAGGTTTATCTGGTACATTGTGTGGTTATGTGCAAGTCAGTGTGATTAGTGTGTCTTCTACTTGCAGTGAGTAGTTAGTAGGTTTACCTGGTACCTTGTGTGGTTATGTGCAGGTCAGTGTGATTAGTGTGTCTTCTGCTTGCAGTGAGTAATTAGTAGGTTTATCTGGTACTGTGTGTGGTTATGTGCAGGTCAGTGTGATTACTGTGCCTTCTGCTTGCAGTGAGAACTTAGTAGGTTTATCTAGTACCTTGTGTGGTTATGTGAAGGTCAGTGTGATTATTGTGTCTTCTGCTTGCAGTGAGTAATTAGTAGGTTTATCTGGTACCTTGTGTGGTTATGTGCAGGTCAGTGTGATTACTGTGTCTTCTGCTTGCAGTGAGTAGTTAGTAGGTTTATCTGGTACGTTGTGTGGTTATGTGCAGGTCAGTGTGATTATTGTGTCTTCTGCTTGCAGTGAGTAATTAGTAGGTTTATCTGGTACCTTGTGTGGTTATGTGCAGGTCAGTGTGATTACTGTGTCTTCTGCTTGCAGTCAGTAGTTAGTAGGTTTACCTGGTACGTTGTGTGGTTATGTGCAGGTCAGTGTGATTAGTGTGTCTACTGCTTGCAGTCAGTAGTTAGTAGGTTTATCTGGTACCTTGTGTGGTTATGTGCAGTTCAGTGTGATAATTGTGTCTTCTGCTTGCAGTCAGTAGTTAGTAGGTTTATCTGGTACCTTGTGTGGTTATGTGCAGGTCAGTGTGATTACTGTGTCTTCTGCTTGCAGTGAGTAATTAGTAGGTTTATCTGGTACTGTGTGTGGTTATGTGCAGGTCAGTGTGATTATTGTGTCTTCTGCTTGCAGTCAGTAGTTAGTAGGTTTATCTGGTACATTGTGTGGTTATGTGCAGTTCAGTGTGATAATTGTGTCTTCTGCTTGCAGTCAGTAGTTAGTAGGTTTATCTGGTACATTGTGTGGTTATGTGCAGTTCAGTGTGATAATTGTGTCTTCTGCTTGCAGTCAGTAATTAGTAGGTTTATCTGGTACATTGTGTGGTTATGTGCAGGTCAGTGTGATTACTGTGTCTTCTGCTTGCAGTCAGTAGTTAGTAGGTTTATCTGGTACCTTGTGTGGTTTAGTGTAGGTCAGTGTGATTAGTGTCTTCTGCTTGCAGTCAGTAGTTAGTAGGTTTATCTGGTACTGTGTGTGGTTATGTGCAGGTCAGTGTGATTACTGTGTCTTCTGATTGCAATCAGTAGTTAGTAGGTTTATCTGGTACCTTGTGTGATTATGTGCAGGTCAGTGTGATTAGCGTCTTCTGCTTGCAGTGAGTAGTTAGTAGGTTTATCTGGTATCTTGTGTGGTTATGTGCAGGTCAGTGTGATTAGTGTCTTCTGCTTGCAGTGAGTAGTTAGTAAGTTTATCTGGTATATTGTGTGGTTATGTGCAGGTCAGTGTGATTAGCGTCTTCTGCTTGCAGTGAGTAGTTAGTAGGTTTATCTAGTACCTTGTGTGGTTATGTGCAGGTCAGTGTGATTAGTGTGCCTTCTGCTTGCAGTCAGTAGTTAGTAGGTTTATCTGGTACCTTGTGTGGTTATGTGCAGTTCAGTGTGATAATTGTGTCTTCTGCTTGCAGTCAGTAGTTAGTAGGTTTATATGGTACCTTGTGTGGTTATGTGCAGGTCAGTGTGATTACTGTGTCTTCTTCTTGCAGTGAGTAATTAGTAGGTTTATCTAGTACCTTGTGTGGTTATGTGAAGGTCAGTGTGATTAGTGTCTTCTGCTTGCAGTCAGTAGTTAGTAGGTTTATCTGGTACCTTGTGTGGTTATGTGAAGGTCAGTGTGATTATTGTGTCTTCTGCTTGCAGTGAGTAATTAGTAGGTTTATCTGGTACCTTGTGTGGTTATGTGCAGGTCAGTGTGATTAGTGTGTCTTCTGCTTGCAGTGAGTAGTTAGTAGGTTTATCTGGTACTGTGTGTGGTTATGTGCAGGTCAGTGTGATTAGTGTCTTCTGCTTGCAGTGAGTAGTTAGTAGGTTTATTTGGTACATTGTGTGGTTATGTGCAGGTCAGTGTGATTACTGTGTCTTCTGCTTGCAGTGAGTAGTTAGTAGGTTTATCTGGTACGTTGTGTGGTTATGTGCAGGTCAGTGTGATTACTGTGTCTTCTGCTTGCAGTCAGTAGTTAGTAGGTTTATATGGTACCTTGTGTGGTTATGTGCAGGTCAGTGTGATAATTGTGTCTTCTGCTTACAGTGAGTAATTAGTAGGTTTATATGGTACCTTGTGTGGTTATGTGCAGGTCAGTGTGATTATTGTGTCTTCTGCTTGCAGTGAGTAATTAGTAGGTTTATCTGGTACCTTGTGTGGTTATGTGAAGGTCAGTGTGATTACTGTGTCTTCTGCTTGCAGTCAGTAGTTAGTAGGTTTATCTGGTACCTTGTGTGGTTATGTGCAGGTCAGTGTGATTACTGTGTCTTCTGCTTGCAGTGAGTAGTTAGTAGGTTTATCTGGTACCTTGTGTGGTTATTTGCAGGCCAGTGTGATTACTGTGTCTTCTGCTTGCAGTCAGTAGTTAGTAGGTTTATCTGGTACCTTGTGTGGTTGTGTGCAGGTCAGTGTGATTACTGCGTCTTCTGCTTGCAGTGAGTAGTTAGTAGGTTTATCTGGTACGTTGTGTGGTTATGTGCAGGTCAGTGTGATTAGTGTCTTCTGCTTGCAGTGAGTAGTTAGTAGGTTTATCTGGTACGTTGTGTGGTTATGTGCAGGTCAGTGTGATTAGTGTCTTCTGCTTGCAGTGAGTAGTTAGTAGGTTTATCTGGTACCGTGTGTGGTTATGTGCAGGTCAGTGTGATTACTGTGTCTGCTGCTTGCAGTGAGTAGTTAGTAGGTTTATCTGGTACGTTGTGTGGTTATGTGCAGGTCAGTGTGATTACTGTGTCTTCTGCTTGCAGTGAGTAGTTAGTAGGTTTATCTGGTACGTTGTGTGGTTATGTGCAGTTCAGTGTGATTACTGTGTCTTCTGCTTGCAGTGAGTAGTTAGTAGGTTTATCTGGTACGTTGTGTGGTTATGTGCAGTTCAGTGTGATTAGTGTGTCTTCTGCTTGCAGTGAGTAGTTAGAAGTTTATCTGGTATCTTTTGTGGTTATGTGCAGGTCAGTGTGATTACTGTGTCTTCTGCTTGCAGTGAGTAATTAGTAGGTTTATCTGGTACCTTGTGTGGTTTAGTGTAGGTCAGTGTGATTACTGTGTCTTCTGCTTGCAGTCAGTAGTTAGTAGGTTTACCTGGTACGTTGTGTGGTTATGTGCAGGTCAGTGTGATAACTGTGTCTTCTGCTTGCAGTGAGTAGTTAGTAGGTTTATTTGGTACCTTGTAGTAAGAAGTGAATACAGCGCCAACAAGAGGCCAAGGGATAAATATACTCACAGAGAGATAAAAGAAGATTATTTAATGAACCATGTTAAAAAGCATCAGTAATAAAAGACTATATATAAAAAATGTAAAAAGCACATATAAATAAAATTACAAATACAGGAATATCTTACAGAAGCGGCTCAAAGGGCCAAAGCTGATAATTACAATAAAAACAGAGGTAATAACAGGTGATCAGTGTGAGTGGTACACCAGAATAAGAGTGTATACTGATAAAACAGAATTAGCCTAAGTACAACTGTAGCAAGTGCATCAAGCAAAAAACTAATAAACAATAATACAAACAATAGTGTTCAAAATTAGTGTTACAAAAATAGTGTTCCAAAAAATAGAAAAATGCACTGCAGTGCAAAAAAAGGGGGGTAGCAAAATAATTGTATAGATACAATCAAGTAGTGAGTGAGTGCAAATGGATATAAAAATGCTAGCTACTTAATCCAGTGAGGTTAAGATATAATTAAATAAAATACACAATATGCAATAACATAAAAAATAAAATACACAATATGCAATAACATAAAAAATAATAAAATATAATCCAAAAAAATGTGTTCAAAAAGTTGATCAACAAATGTTAGTGAAGAACAAAAATAAGTCAATTAAAACAAAAAAATGGAAAAAATGGGTGATGAAAAGCAAGGTGAAAGTGAGGAAATTGATTCCTTCCAATGTTAGTTACTTTAACAGATCCAAATTCCTGAGTGTGGTTGCTGAAGTAGCTGATTGGATCCTAGCACCTGTCAGCTGCTCCTATGGTATCCTAAAAAGTGTCCCTGTAAAAAAAGAAATTCACAACATAGTGTATCCAATATGAGAATGAAGTAAAGATTAAAGTAATGCTTACCAATATGTCAACGCGTTTCTGCCCTCAAAAAAGGGCCTTTCTCAAGACTACACTCTTATTCTGGTGTACCACTCACACTGATCACCGGTTATTACCTCTGTTTTTATTGTAATTATCAGCTTTGGCCCTTTGAGCCGCTTCTGTAAGATATTCCTGTATTTGTAATTTTATTTATATGTGCTTTTTACATTTTTTATATATAGTCTTTTATTACTGATGCTTTTTAACATGGTTCATTAAATAATCTTCTTTTATCTCTCTGTGAGTATATTTATCCCTTGGCCTCTTGTTGGCGCTGTATTCACTTCTTACTACTTGTGCATATTTTTTGGAGGTTGGTTAGGATCTCTGTTTGGATACAGCTTGGGGATTACCTTAGCGCTTGTACACACACCCTTTTTCATTATTTGGTACCTTGTGTGGTTATGTGAAGGTCAGTGTGATAACTGTGTCTTCTTCTTGCAGTGAGTAATTAGTAGGTTTATCTAGTACCTTGTGTGGTTATGTGAAGGTCAGTGTGATTAGTGTGTCTTCTGCTTGCAGTCAGTAATTAGTAGGTTTATCTGGTACCTTGTGTGGTTATGTGCAGGTCAGTGTGATTAGTGTCTTCTGCTTGCAGTCAGTAATTAGTAGGTTTATCTGGTACCTTGTGTGGTTATGTGCAGGGCAGTGTGATAACTGTGTCTTCTGCTTGCAGTCAGTAGGTTTATCTGGTACGTTGTGTGGTTATGTGCAGGTCAGTGTGATTACTGTGTCTTCTGCTTGCAGTGAGTAATTAGTAGGTTTATCTAGTACCTTGTGTGGTTATGTGAAGGTCAGTGTGATTAGTGTCTTCTGCTTGCAGTCAGTAATTAGTAGGTTTATCTGGTACCTTGTGTGGTTATGTGCAGGTCAGTGTGATTAGTGTGCCTTCTGCTTGCAGTGAGTAGTTAGTAGGTTTATCTGGTACTGTGTGTGGTTATGTGCAGGTCAGTGTGATTAGTGTCTTCTGCTTGCAGTCAGTAGTTAGTAGGTTTATATGGTACGTTGTGTGGTTATGTGCAGGTCAGTGTGATTACTGTGTCTTCTGCTTGCAGTGAGTAATTAGTAGGTTTATCTAGTACCTTGTGTGGTTATGTGAAGGTCAGTGTGATTAGTGTCTTCTGCTTGCAGTCAGTAATTAGTAGGTTTATCTGGTACCTTGTGTGGTTATGTGCAGGTCAGTGTGATTAGTGTGTCTTCTGCTTGCAGTCAGTAGTTAGTAGGTTTATCTGGTACCTTGTGTGGTTTAGTGTAGGTCAGTGTGATTACTGTGTCTTCTGCTTGCAGTCAGTAGTTAGTAGGTTTATCTGGTACCTTGTGTGGTTTAGTGTAGGTCAGTGTGATTAGTGTGTCTTCTGCTTGCAGTGAGTAGTTAGTAGGTTTATCTGGTACTGTGTGTGGTTATGTGCAGGTCAGTGTGATTAGTGTCTTCTGCTTGCAGTCAGTAGTTAGTAGGTTTATCTGGTACTGTGTGTGGTTATGTGCAGGTCAGTGTGATTAGTGTGTCTTCTGCTTGCAGTGAGTAGTTAGTAGGTTTATCTGGTACTGTGTGTGGTTATGTGCAGGTCAGTGTGATTAGTGTCTTCTGCTTGCAGTGAGTAGTTAGTAGGTTTATCTAGTACCTTGTGTGGTTATGTGCAGGTCAGTGTGATTAGTGTGTCTTCTGCTTGCAGTGAGTAATTAGTAGGTTTATCTGGTACCTTGTGTGGTTATGTGCAGGTCAGTGTGATTAGTGTCTTCTGCTTGCAGTCAGTAGTTGTTAGGTTTATCTGGTACGTTGTGTGGTTATGTGCAGGTCAGTGTGATTAGTGTCTTCTGCTTGCAGTCAGTAGTTGTTAGGTTTATCTGGTACGTTGTGTGGTTATGTGCAGGTCAGTGTGATTAGTGTGTCTTCTGCTTGCAGTCAGTAGTTAGTAGGTTTATCTGGTACCTTGTGTGGTTATGTTCAGGTTAGTGTGATTAGTGTCTTCTGCTTGCAGTCAGTAGTTAGTAGGTTTATCTGGTAGGTTGTGTGGTTATGTGCAGGGCAGTGTGATAACTGTGTCTTCTGCTTGCAGTCAGTAGTTAGTAAGTTTATCTGGTAGGTTGTGTGGTTATGTGCAGGTCAGTGTGATAACTGTGTCTTCTGCTTGCAGTGAGTAATTAGCAGGTTTATCTGGTACGTTGTTTGGTTATGTGCAGGTCAGTGTGATTAGTGTCTTCTGCTTGCAGTCAGTAGTTGTTAGGTTTATCTGGTATGTTGTGTGGTTATGTGCAGGTCAGTGTGATTAGTGTGTCTTCTGCTTGCAGTGAGTAATTAGTAGGTTTATCTGGTACCTTGTGTGATTATGTGCAGGTCAGTGTGATTAGTGTCGTCTGCTTGCAGTCAGTAGTTAGTAGGTTTATCTGGTACCTTGTGTGGTTATGTGAAGGTCAGTGTGATTAGTGTGTCTTCTGCTTGCAGTGAGTAGTTAGAAGTTTATCTGGTACGTTGTGTGGTTATGTGCAGGTCAGTGTGATTAGTGTCTTCTGCTTGCAGTGAGTAGTTAGTAGGTTTATTTGGTACCTTGTGTGGTTATGTGAAGGTCAGTGTGATAACTGTGTCTTCTGCTTGCAGTGAGTAATTAGTAGGTTTATCTAGTACCTTGTGTGGTTATGTGAAGGTCAGTGTGATTAGTGTCTTCTGCTTGAGTCAGTAGTTAGTAGGTTTATCTGGTACCTTGTGTGGTTATGTGAAGGTCAGTGTGATTACTGTGTCTTCTGCTTGCAGTGAGTAATTAGTAGGTTTATCTAGTACCTTGTGTGGTTATGTGAAGGTCAGTGTGATTAGTGTGTCTTCTGCTTGCAGTCAGTAATTAGTAGGTTTATCTGGTACCTTGTGTGGTTATGTGAAGGTCAGTGTGATTAGTGTGTCTTCTGCTTGCAGTGAGTAATTAGTAGGTTTATCTAGTACCTTGTGTGGTTATGTGAAGGTCAGTGTGATTAGTGTGCCTTCTGCTTGCAGTCAGTAGTTAGTAGGTTTATCTGGTACCTTGTGTGGTTATGTGAAGGTCAGTGTGATTACTGTGTCTTCTGCTTGCAGTGAGTAATTAGTAGGTTTATCTAGTACCTTGTGTGGTTATGTGAAGGTCAGTGTGATTAGTGTGTCTTCTGCTTGCAGTCAGTAATTAGTAGGTTTATCTGGTACATTGTGTGGTTATGTGCAGGTCAGTGTGATTACTGTGTCTTCTTCTTGCAGTGAGTAATTAGTAGGTTTATCTGGTACTGTGTGTGGTTATGTGCAGGTCAGTGTGATTAGTGTGTCTTCTGCTTGCAGTGAGTAGTTAGTAGGTTTATCTGGTACTGTGTGTGGTTATGTGCAGGTCAGTGTGATTAGTGTCTTCTGCTTACAGTGAGTAATTAGTAGTTTTATCTGGTACTGTGTGTGGTTATGTGCAGGTCAGTGTGATTACTGTGTCTTCTGCTTGCAGTCAGTAGTTAGTAGGTTTATCTGGTACTGTGTGTGGTTATGTGCAGGTCAGTGTGATTAGTGTCTTCTGCTTGCAGTGAGTAGTTAGTAGGTTTATCTGGTACGTTGTGTGGTTATGTGCAGGTCAGTGTGATTACTGTGTCTTCTGCTTGCAGTGAGTAATTAGTAGGTTTATCTAGTACCTTGTGTGGTTATGTGCAGGTCAGTGTGATTAGTGTGTCTTCTGCTTGCAGTGAGTAATTAGTAGGTTTATCTGGTACCTTGTGTGGTTATGTGCAAGTCAGTGTGATTAGTGTGTCTTCTGCTTGCAGTGAGTAATTAGTAGGTTTATCTGGTACCTTGTGTGGTTATGTGCAGGTCAGTGTGATTAGTGTCTTCTGCTTGCAGTCAGTAGTTGTTAGGTTTATCTGGTACGTTGTGTGGTTATGTGCAGGTCAGTGTGATTACTGTGTCTTCTGCTTGCAGTCAGTAGTTGTTAGGTTTATCTGGTACGTTGTGTGGTTATGTGCAGGTCAGTGTGATTACTGTGTCTTCTGCTTGCAGTGAGTAGTTAGTAGGTTTATTTGGTACCTTGTGTGGTTATGTGAAGGTCAGTGTGATTACTGTGTCTTCTTCTTGCAGTGAGTAATTAGTAGGTTTATCTAGTACCTTGTGTGGTTATGTGAAGGTCAGTGTGATTAGTGTGTCTTCTGCTTGCAGTGAGTAGTTAGTAGGTTTATCTGGTACTGTGTGTGGTTATGTGCAGGTCAGTGTGATTAGTGTCTCTGCTTGCAGTGAGTAGTTAGTAGGTTTATCTGGTACTGTGTGTGGTTATGTGCAGGTCAGTGTGATTAGTGTCTTCTGCTTGCAGTGAGTAGTTAGTAGGTTTATCTGGTACCTTGTGTGGTTATGTGCAGGTCAGTGTGATTACTGTGTCTTCTGCTTGCAGTGAGTAGTTAGTAGGTTTATCTGGTACCTTGTGTGGTTATGTGCAGGTCAGTGTGATTACTGTGTCTTCTGCTTGCAGTGAGTAGTTAGTAGGTTTATCTGGTACCTTGTGTGGTTATGTGCAGGTCAGTGTGATTAGTGTGTCTTCTGCTTGCAGTGAGTAATTAGTAGGTTTATCTGGTACCTTGTGTGGTTATGTGCAGGTCAGTGTGATTAGTGTGTCTTCTGCTTGCAGTCAGTAGTTGTTAGGTTTATCTGGTACCTTGTGTGGTTATGTGCAGGGCAGTGTGATAACTGTGTCTTCTGCTTGCAGTCAGTAGTTAGTAGGTTTATCTGGTAGGTTGTGTGGTTATGTGCAGGTCAGTGTGATAACTGTGTCTTCTGCTTGCAGTGAGTGATTAGTAGGTTTATCTGGTACCTTGTGTGGTTATGTGCAGGTCAGTGTGATTAGTGTGTCTTCTGCTTGCAGTGAGTAATTAGTAGGTTTATCTGGTACATTGTGTGGTTATGTGCAGGTCAGTGTGATTACTGTGTCTTCTGCTTGCAGTGAGTAATTAGTAGGTTTATCTGGTACCTTGTGTGATTATGTGCAGGTCAGTGTGATTAGTGTCGTCTGCTTGCAGTCAGTAGTTAGTAGGTTTATCTGGTACGTTGTGTGGTTATGTGCAGGTCAGTGTGATTAGTGTCTTCTGCTTGCAGTCAGTAGTTAGTAGGTTTATCTGGTACCTTGTGTGATTATGTGCAGGTCAGTGTGATTAGTGTCTTCTGCTTGCAGTGAGTAGTTAGTAGGTTTATCTAGTACCTTGTGTGGTTATGTGAAGGTCAGTGTGATTAGTGTCTTCTGCTTGAGTCAATAGTTAGTAGGTTTATCTGGTACCTTGTGTGGTTATGTGCAGGTCAGTGTGATTAAAGTGTCTTCTACTTGCAGTGAGTAGTTAGTAGGTTTATCTGGTACTGTGTGTGGTTATGTGCAGGTCAGTGTGATTAGTGTCTTCTGCTTGCATTGAGTAGTTAGTAAGTTTATCTGGTACGTTGTGTGGTTATGTGCAGGTCAGTGTGATTACTGTGTCTTCTGCTTGCAGTGAGTAGTTAGTAGGTTTATCTGGTACCTTGTGTGATTATGTGCAGGTCAGTGTGATTACTGTGTCTTCTGCTTGCAGTGAGTAGTTAGTAGGTTTATCTGGTACCTTGTGTGATTATGTGCAGGTCAGTGTGATTACTGTGTCTTCTGCTTGCAGTGAGTAGTTAGTAGGTTTATCTGGTACCTTGTTTGGTTATTTGCAGGCCAGTGTGATTACTGTGTCTTCTGCTTGCAGTGGGTAATTAGCAGGTTTATCTGGTACGTTGTGTGGTTATGTGCAGGGCAGTGTGATAACTGTGTCTTCTGCTTGCAGTGAGTAATTAGCAGGTTTATCTGGTACGTTGTGTGGTTATGTGCAGGTCAGTGTGATTACTGTGTCTTATGCTTGCAGTGAGTAATTAGTAGGTTTATCTGGTACATTGTGTGGTTATGTTCAGGTCAGTGTGATATGTGTCTTCTGCTTTCAGTGAGTAGTTAGTAGGTTTATCTGGTACCTTGTGTGGTTATGTGCAGGTCAGTGTGATTAGTGTCTTCTGCTTGCAGTGAGTAGTTAGTAGGTTTATCTGGTACCTTGTGTGGTTATGTGCAGGTCAGTGTGATTAGTGTCTTCTCCTTGCAGTCAGTAGTTAGTAGGTTTATCTGGTACTGTGTGTGGTTATGTGCAGGTCAGTGTGATTAATGTGTCTTCTGCTTGCAGTGAGTAATTAGTAGGTTTATCTGGTACCTTGTGTGGTTATGTGCAGGTCAGTTTGATTACTGTGTCTTCTGCTTGCAGTCAGTAGTTAGTAGGTTTATTTGGTACCTTGTGTGGTTATGTGCAGGTCAGTGTGATTACTGTGTCTTCTGCTTACAGTGAGTAGTTAGTAGGTTTATCTGGTATCTTGTGTGGTTATGTGCAGGTCAGTGTGATTACTGTGTCTTCTGCTTGCAGTCAGTAGTTAGTAGGTTTATCTGGTACCTTGTGTGGTTTAGTGTAGGTCAGTGTGATTACTGTGTCTTCTGCTTACAGTGAGTAGTTAGTAGGTTTATCTGGTACATTGTGTGGTTATGTGCAGGTCAGTGTGATTAATGTGTCTTCTGCTTGCAGTCAGTAGTTAGGAGGTTTACCTGGTACCTTGTGTGGTTATGTGCAGGTCAGTGTGATTAGTGTGTCTTCTGCTTGCAGTGAGTAGTTAGTAGGTTTATCTGGTATCTTGTGTGGTTATGTGCAGGTCAGTGTGATTAGTGTGTATTCTGCTTGCAGTCAGTAGTTAGTAGGTTTATCTAGTACCTTGTGTGGTTATGTGCAGGTCAGTGTGATAACTGTGTCTTCTGCTTGCAGTGAGTAATTAGTAGGTTTATCTGGTATCTTGTGTGGTTATGTGCAGGTCAGTGTGATTAGTGTGTATTCTTCTTGCAGTCAGTAGTTAGTAGGTTTATCTAGTACCTTGTGTGGTTATGTGAAGGTCAGTGTGATTATTGTGTCTTCTGCTTGCAGTGAGTAATTAGTAGGTTTATCTGGTACCTTGTGTGGTTATGTGCAGGTCAGTGTGATAACTGTGTCTTCTGCTTGCAGTGAGTAATTAGTAGGTTTATCTGGTACCTTGTGTGGTTATGTGCAGGTCAGTGTGATAACTGTGTCTTCTGCTTGTAGTTAGTAGGTTTATCTGGTACATTGTGTGGTTAAGTGCAGGTCAGTGTGATTACTGTGTCTTCTGCTTGCAGTCAGTAGTTAGTAGGTTTATCTGGTATCTTGTGTGGTTATGTGCAGGTCAGTGTGATTAGTGTCTTCTGCTTACAGGGAGTAGTTAGTAGGTTTACCTGGTACCTTGTGTGGTTATGTGCAGGTCAGTGTGATTATTGTGTCTTTGCTTGCAGTGAGTAGTTAGTAGGTTTATCTGGTATCTTGTGTGGTTATGTGCAGTTCAGTGTGATAATTGTGTCTTCTGCTTGTAGTCAGTAGTTAGTAGGTTTATCTGGTACATTGTGTGGTTATGTGCAGTTCAGTGTGATAATTGTGTCTTCTGCTTGCAGTCAGTAGTTAGTAGGTTTATATGGTACCTTGTGTGGTTATGTGCAGGTCAGTGTGATTAGTGTCTTCTGCTTGCAGTGAGTAATTAGTAGGTTTATCTGGTACATTGTGTGGTTATGTGCAGTTCAGTGTGATTACTGTGTCTTCTGCTTGCAGTGAGTGATTAGTAGGTTTATCTGGTACGTTGTGTGGTTATGTGCAGGGCAGTGTGATAACTGTGTCTTCTGCTTGCAGTGAGTAATTAGCAGGTTTATCTGGTACGTTGTGTGGTTATGTGCAGGTCAGTGTGATTACTGTGTCTTCTTCTTGCAGTGAGTAATTAGTAGGTTTATCTGGTACTGTGTGTGGTTATGTGCAGGTCAGTGTGATTAGTGTGTGTGGCAAACCTAGCCACTTCTGGACTATAATGTAAGAAAGGTTGTCTATATGCTGTATTGTGTGCTATGTAGATGTGACAGACCCTTCTGTCAGGACTGAAGGAGTTAACTGTGTTTAGCTTTAAGAAGCTAATTTTCTAAATACAAGTTGCTGGCTCCAGCCATAATTTAGTTAGTGATGAGAATTCCATTGTTTGATCACCTTCAGAGAGAAAACGCCTAAGTGATAAGAAGAGCCAAGAGTGTCTTGTGTTTAAAGTATTTAAGTAATGTAATTCTATTGTTTCATAAAAGGGCGTCTTCCCCTTTTATCTAATGTACAATATTCTTTCAACCCCCCCATTTGGGGGGGGGGTCAGACCTGCATAAATACTAGGCATAGCCTTTTAATAAATGACATTCTGTTTTAAACCTGAAAACTGGCTGGGTTGTGAATTGCTGATTCCCTATGCAGGACATTGTTCCCTGGTGTTAACCCTTGGTATCCTGTTGGTACCGTTACAATTGGTGGCAAGCGACGGGATGAACCTTATCGCCCAGAAGAGCAACTACACAAGGCAGTAACCTCAGGAAGAGGGAGATTACTACAATACTGACTAAGATGGAAGGAGTACCAGGGACCGAAGTGAATGGAGATGGATTATTCTAAGCTAAAGAGACAAACGTTAAAGGAACTGCTAGAAGCCAGGGGAAAGATAGGCAGCAGCAAACCCAAGACTATATTAATTTCCGAGCTGATGGAGGGAGACAGAGCTCGCAGCGCTACGCCTCCAGCAGCCATGGAGGAGACCCTATACCAGAGGGAAATGAGGACCAGGCTTGAATTTTTACCCCAACCTGTACCACGGGATATGCTATCCGTGGTAATGGCAGATGTGCAGGAGTACGTGATGGCACACAGTCCGCGGAATGCATCCTCCCGAGCAGAATCCATTTTGTACGCACTCAGCAACCCAGTAAGACCCAAAATCCCATACCATGCACTTAAAATGTTTTGTGAGGAGAAGGATGAGATCGATGGGTATTTACAGGATTTTGAGAGACTGTGCGAGTTACATGATTTGGAGCAGTCCGTATGGGTGCCGGTGCTAGCAGGCAAGCTAGCCGGTAGGGCAGCGGAAGCGTATCGCGCTGTACCCAGGGAGGACAGCAAGGATTACGCTAAAGTGAAGAGAGCGATCTTGGAAAGATATGCCATTACCCCAGAGGCATACCGGCGCAAGTTTAGAGGCCTGCGCAAGCCAGAAAGAGATTCCCATGCAGAGTGGGCCCACAAGCTGGATCAAGCATCTCAAGGGTGGATACAGGCCAGCCAAGCTACCACCATGGAAGAATTGCGACAACTGATGCTGTTGGAGCAATTCTTTAACGGCTTGTCCCCAGAAGCCCAAGAATGGGTGAGAGATCGAAAACCCCTCACCTTAACCAACCGAAGCAGCCAGATTAGCAGACCAGCATTTTGATGCCAGGAGGCACCATGGACTACAGCCTAACACCCCCACAGCGGCACCTTTTCGCCCAGCCCCAGGGAATCCACCACCCCCCTCACGATACAACGGACGGGCGAATATACAATGCCACACCTGCAAGCAGTGGGGACATATGGCACGTGAGTGCACCCAAAATCGAAGCAGACAAGCTTGGAACCAGGTCAGACAGAACCTGGCCCCAAGGGCGGCTGCTCACCATTACCAAACGGAGCCAGCCGCTCATGAGTTGTTGAGCACCCAAGCCGAGGAACCCCTGGGAATTCTGCATGAGGTGATGTCGGTCCAGGGACTTCGGGATTCGGGAGCTACTTTAACCCTGATAGCTCCCCATTTAGTGCCAGATACAGCACCCACTGGCGGATCCGTGGCAGTACGAGGGGCAGGGGGAGCAGTATACCGATTGCCCACTGCTAGAGTGGAGTACAGACCCCCAGTCACCCCAGCAGCTGCCAGTTACCAACCCCCGGCGCACCGCTATACCACACGGCCTCCGGCCACGAACTACCCTCAGAGAGCCCGGTTCCATTCGCGGGGCTACTCACAACCTATTCGGTGCTTTGGATGTAAGCAACTAGGGCACAAAAGACCAGAGTGTCCCCTAAACGCAGCGAACCAAGCACAGTCCTGGAGAAGACCCGCCGGCGGAATCCCACATAATCCTCAGCCTGCGGCCCGCTACGTAAAGGCGCCAGAATGCTGGGGCAGCCTACATGAAGCCGACCCCGTGCAAGCTGCCCACCGGAATAACCGGCAACGGGTTAAAGTGAATGGGAAGGAGGTCAGTGGTCTACGGGATACTGGTGCTACCATGACCTTGCTTCAAGAGAACTTGGTGTCTGAGAAACAGCACACTGGAGACACTGTGGCTGTGAGGGTAGCAGGGGGCACTGTGTTCCGCCTGCCTGTTGCCAGGGTACATTTGGATTGGGGAGTGGGCGCTAGACCTGTGAATGTGGGGGTCAAGAAGGACTTACCTGCTGATGTTCTCCTTGGAAATGACTTGGCCCCCCTTGTTTCTGCCTATGCTCCCATGGGTCCCGCTGATATTAACCCTGTGACTACCCAAGCCCAGTCCCTTCGGGAAGAGGTACATTTTAACCGTGGTGGACTACGCCACTAGGTACCCCGAGGCCATTACTCTCTCCAACATCCATGCAGAGACGGTAGCTGAAGCCCTATTTGGGGAGCTACAACCTAGTTTTAATCAGGGCCCTCAAAAAGTTGCAGCCGTACCTGTATGGACAACCTTTTTCCTTACTCACAGATCACAACCCGTTGGTGTGGCTGAACCGTGTGGCCGGGGACAATGCCAGGCTGCTGCGCTGGAGTTTGGCGCTGCAGCCCTTCGATTTTACCATCCATTACCGCCCAGGGAAACAAAACGGTAACGCCGACGGGTTGTCCAGTCAAACTGAACTTGAAAAGTGATCTGTGAGTGCTTCCCCGGACATCCCCAAGCCGATCCGTTGGGATCAGACTGTGTATGCCGGCTTGGTTCTGGGGGAGCATTGTGGCAAACCTAGCCACTTCTGGACTATAATGTAAGAAAGGTTGTCTATATGCTGTATTGTGTGCTATGTAGATGTGACAGACCCTTCTGTCAGGACTGAAGGAGTTAACTGTGTTTAGCTTTAAGAAGCTAATTTTCTAAATACAAGTTTCTGGCTCCAGCCATAATTTAGTTAGTGATGAGAATTCCATTGTTTGATCACCTTCAGAGAGAAAACGCCTAAGTGATAAGAAGAGCCAAGAGTGTCTTGTGTTTAAAGTATTTAAGTAATGTAATTCTATTGTTTCATAAAAGGGCGTCTTCCCCTTTTATCTAATGTACAATATTCTTTCAACCCCCCCATCTGGGGGGGGGGGGATCAGACCTGCATAAATACTAGGCATAGCCTTTTAATAAATGACATTCTGTTTTAAACCTGAAAACTGGCTGGGTTGTGAATTGCTGATTCCCTATGCAGGACATTGTTCCCTGGTGTTAACCCTTGGTATCCTGTTGGTACCGTTACAGTGTGTCTTCTGCTTGCAGTCAGTAGTTAGTAGGTTTATCTGGTACTGTGTGTGGTTAAGTGCAGGTCAGTGTGATTAGTGTGTCTTCTGCTTGCAGTGAGTAATTAGTAGGTTTATCTAGTACCTTGTGTGGTTATGTGAAGGTCAGTGTGATTAGTGTCTTCTGCTTGAGTCAGTAGTTAGTAGGTTTATCTGGTACCTTGTGTGGTTATGTGAAGGTCAGTGTGATTACTGTGTCTTCTGCTTGCAGTGAGTAATTAGTAGGTTTATCTAGTACCTTGTGTGGTTATGTGAAGGTCAGTGTGATTATTGTGTCTTGTGCTTGCAGTGAGTAGTTAGTAGGTTTATCTGGTACTGTGTGTGGTTATGTGCAGGTCAGTGTGATTACTGTGTCTTCTGCTTGCAGTGAGTAGTTAGTAGGTTTATCTGGTACCTTGTGTGGTTATTTGCAGGTCAGTGTGATTAGTGTGTCTTCTGCTTGCAGTGAGTAGTTAGTAGGTTTATCTGGTATCATGTGTGGTTATGTGCAGGTCAGTGTGATTACTGTGTCTTCTGCTTGCAGTCAGTAGTTAGTAGGTTTATCTGGTACTGTGTGTGGTTATGTGCAGGTCAGTGTGATTAGTGTCTTCTGCTTGCAGTGAGTAGTTAGTAGGTTTATCTGGTACCTTGTGTGGTTTAGTGCAGGTCAGTGTGATTAGTGTGTCTTCTGCTTGCAATCAGTAGTTAGTAGGTTTATCTGGTATCTTGTGTGGTTATGTGCAGGCCAGTGTGATTAGTGTGTCTTCTGCTTGCAGTGAGTAATTAGTAGGTTTATGTGGTACTGTGTGTGGTTATGTGCAGGTCAGTGTGATTAGTGTCTTCTGCTTGCAGTGAGTAATTAGTAGGTTTATCTGGTACGTTGTGTGGTTATGTGCAGGTCAGTGTGATTAGTGTGTCTTCTGCTTGCAGTCAGTAGTTAGAAGTTTATCTGGTACCTTTTGTGGTTATGTGCAGGTCAGTGTGATTAGTGTGTCTTCTGCTTGCAGTCAGTAGTTAGTAGGTTTATCTGGTATCTTGTGTGGTCATGTGCAGGTCAGTGTGATTAGTGTGTCTTCTGCTTGCAGTCAGTAGTTATTAGGTTTATCTGGTACCTTGTGTGGTTATGTGCAGGTCAGTGTGATTAGTGTGTCTTCTGCTTGCAGTGAGTAATTAGTAGGTTTATCTGGTATGTTGTGTGGTTATGTTCAGGTCAGTCTGATAAGTGTGTCTTCTGCTTGCAGTGAGTAGTTAGTAGGTTTATCTGTTATCTTGTGTGGTTATATGCAGGTCAGTGTGATTAGTGTGTCTTCTGCTTGCAGTGAGTAATTAGTAGGTTTATCTAGTACCTTGTGTGGTTATGTTCAGGTTAGTGTGATTAGTGTCGTCTGCTTGCAGTCAGTAGTTAGTAGGTTTATCTGGTACGTTGTGTGGTTATGTGCAGGGCAGTGTGATAACTGTGTCTTCTGCTTGCAGTGAGTAATTAGCAGGTTTATCTGGTACGTTGTGTGGTTATGCGCAGGTCAGTGTGATCACTGTGTCTTCTGCTTGCAGTGAGTAATTAGTAGGTTTATCTGGTACATTGTGTGGTTATGTGCAGGTCAGTGTGATTAGTGTGTCTTCTGCTTGCAGTGAGTAGTTAGTAGGTTTATCTGGTACGTTGTGTGGTTATGTGCAGGTCAGTGTGATTACTGTGTCTTCTGCTTGCAGTGAGTAATTAGTAGGTTTATCTGGTACCTTGTGTGGTTATGTGCAGGTCAATGTGATTAGTGTCTTCTGCTTGCAGTCAGTAGTTAGTAGGTTTATCTGGTACCTTGTGTGGTTATGTGCAGGTCAGTGTGATTAGTGTCTTCTGTTTGCAGTGAGTAGTTAGTAGGTTTATTTGGTATCTTGTGTGGTTATGTGAAGGTCAGTGTGATTACTGTGTCTTCTTCTTGCAGTGAGTAATTACTAGGTTTATCTAGTACTATGTGTGGTTATGTGCAGGTCAGTGTGATTACAGTGTCTTCTGCTTGCAGTGAGTAGTTAGTAGGTTTATCTGGTACCTTGTGTGGTTATGTGCAGGTCAGTGTGATTACTGTGTCTTCTGCTTGCAGTCAGTAGTTAGTAGGTTTATCTGGTATCTTGTGTGGTTATGTGCAGGTCAGTGTGATTAGTGTGTCTTCTGCTTACAGTGAGTAGTTAGTAGGTTTACCTGGTACCTTGTGTGGTTATGTGAAGGTCAGTGTGATTACTGTGTCTTCTGCTTGCAGTGAGTAATTAGTAGGTTTATCTAGTACCTTGTGTGGTTATGTGAAGGTCAGTGTGATTATTGTGTCTTCTGCTTGCAGTGAGTAATTAGTAGGTTTATCTGGTACCTTGTGTGGTTATGTGCAGGTCAGTGTGATTACTGTGTCTTCTGCTTGCAGTCAGTAGTTAGTAGGTTTATCTGGTACATTGTGTGGTTATGTGCAGGCCAGTGTGATTACTGTGTCTTCTGCTTGCAGTGAGTAATTAGTAGGTTTATCTGGTACATTGTGTGGTTATGTGCAGTTCAGTGTGATTACTGTGTCTTCTGCTTGCAGTCAGTAGTTAGTAGGTTTATCTGGTACATTGTGTGGTTATGTGCAGTTCAGTGTGATAATTGTGTCTTCTGCTTGCAGTCAGTAGTTAGTAGGTTTATATGGTACCTTGTGTGGTTATGTGCAGGTCAGTGTGATTACTGTGTCTTCTGCTTGCAGTGAGTAATTAGTAGGTTTATCTGGTACATTGTGTGGTTATGTGCAGTTCAGTGTGATTACTGTGTCTTCTGCTTGCAGTCAGTAGTTAGTAGGTTTATCTGGTACATTGTGTGGTTATGTGCAGTTCAGTGTGATAATTGTGTCTTCTGCTTGCAGTCAGTAGTTAGTAGGTTTATATGGTACCTTGTGTGGTTATGTGCAGGTCAGTGTGATTACTGTGTCTTCTGCTTGCAGTGAGTGATTAGTAGGTTTATCTGGTACATTGTGTGGTTATGTGCAGTTCAGTGTGATTACTGTGTCTTCTGCTTGCAGTGAGTAATTAGTAGGTTTATCTGGTACATTGTGTGGTTATGTGCAGGTCAGTGTGATTAGTGTGTCTTCTGCTTGCAGTGAGTAGTTAGTAGGTTTATCTGGTACGTTGTGTGGTTATGTGCAGGTCAGTGTGATTACTGTGTCTTCTGCTTGCAGTGAGTAGTTAGTAGGTTTATCTGGTACCTTGTGTGGTTATGTGCAGGTCAGTGTGATTAGTGTCTTCTGCTTGCAGTCAGTAGTTGTTAGGTTTATCTGGTACGTTGTGTGGTTATGTGCAGGTCAGTGTGATTAGTGTGTCTTCTGCTTGCAGTGAGTAATTAGTAGGTTTATCTAGTACCTTGTGTGGTTATGTTCAGGTTAGTGTGATTAGTGTCTTCTGCTTGCAGTCAGTAGTTAGTAGGTTTATCTGGTACGTTGTGTGGTTATGTGCAGGGCAGTGTGATAACTGTGTCTTCTTCTTGCAGTGAGTAATTAGTAGGTTTATCTAGTACCTTGTGTGGTTATGTGAAGGTCAGTGTGATTAGTGTCTTCTGCTTGCAGTGAGTAGTTTTTAGGTTTATCTGGTACGTTGTGTGGTTATGTGCAGGGCAGTGTGATAACTGTGTCTTCTGCTTGCAGTGAGTAATTAGCAGGTTTATCTGGTACCTTGTGTGGTTATGTGCAGGTCAGTGTGATTACTGTGTCTTCTGCTTGCAGTCAGTAGTTAGTAGGTTTATCTGGTACTGTGTGTGGTTATGTGCAGGTCAGTGTGATTAGTGTCTTCTGCTTGCAGTGAGTAGTTAGTAGGTTTATCTGGTACCTTGTGTGGTTTAGTGCAGGTCAGTGTGATTAGTGTGTCTTCTGCTTGCAATCAGTAGTTAGTAGGTTTATCTGGTATCTTGTGTGGTTATGTGCAGGCCAGTGTGATTAGTGTGTCTTCTGCTTGCAGTGAGTAATTAGTAGGTTTATGTGGTACTGTGTGTGGTTATGTGCAGGTCAGTGTGATTAGTGTCTTCTGCTTGCAGTGAGTAATTAGTAGGTTTATCTGGTACGTTGTGTGGTTATGTGCAGGTCAGTGTGATTAGTGTGTCTTCTGCTTGCAGTCAGTAGTTAGAAGTTTATCTGGTACCTTTTGTGGTTATGTGCAGGTCAGTGTGATTAGTGTGTCTTCTGCTTGCAGTCAGTAGTTAGTAGGTTTATCTGGTATCTTGTGTGGTCATGTGCAGGTCAGTGTGATTAGTGTGTCTTCTGCTTGCAGTCAGTAGTTATTAGGTTTATCTGGTACCTTGTGTGATTAGTGTGTCTTCTGCTTGCAGTGAGTAATTAGTAGGTTTATCTGGTATGTTGTGTGGTTATGTTCAGGTCAGTCTGATAAGTGTGTCTTCTGCTTGCAGTGAGTAGTTAGTAGGTTTATCTGTTATCTTGTGTGGTTATATGCAGGTCAGTGTGATTAGTGTGTCTTCTGCTTGCAGTGAGTAATTAGTAGGTTTATCTAGTACCTTGTGTGGTTATGTTCAGGTTAGTGTGATTAGTGTCGTCTGCTTGCAGTCAGTAGTTAGTAGGTTTATCTGGTACGTTGTGTGGTTATGTGCAGGGCAGTGTGATAACTGTGTCTTCTGCTTGCAGTGAGTAATTAGCAGGTTTATCTGGTACGTTGTGTGGTTATGCGCAGGTCAGTGTGATCACTGTGTCTTCTGCTTGCAGTGAGTAATTAGTAGGTTTATCTGGTACATTGTGTGGTTATGTGCAGGTCAGTGTGATTAGTGTGTCTTCTGCTTGCAGTGAGTAGTTAGTAGGTTTATCTGGTACGTTGTGTGGTTATGTGCAGGTCAGTGTGATTACTGTGTCTTCTGCTTGCAGTGAGTAATTAGTAGGTTTATCTGGTACCTTGTGTGGTTATGTGCAGGTCAATGTGATTAGTGTCTTCTGCTTGCAGTCAGTAGTTAGTAGGTTTATCTGGTACCTTGTGTGGTTATGTGCAGGTCAGTGTGATTAGTGTCTTCTGTTTGCAGTGAGTAGTTAGTAGGTTTATTTGGTATCTTGTGTGGTTATGTGAAGGTCAGTGTGATAACTGTGTCTTCTTCTTGCAGTGAGTAATTACTAGGTTTATCTAGTACTTTGTGTGGTTATGTGCAGGTCAGTGTGATTACAGTGTCTTCTGCTTGCAGTGAGTAGTTAGTAGGTTTATCTGGTACCTTGTGTGGTTATGTGCAGGTCAGTGTGATTACTGTGTCTTCTGCTTGCAGTCAGTAGTTAGTAGGTTTATCTGGTATCTTGTGTGGTTATGTGCAGGTCAGTGTGATTAGTGTGTCTTCTGCTTACAGTGAGTAGTTAGTAGGTTTACCTGGTACCTTGTGTGGTTATGTGAAGGTCAGTGTGATTACTGTGTCTTCTGCTTGCAGTGAGTAATTAGTAGGTTTATCTAGTACCTTGTGTGGTTATGTGAAGGTCAGTGTGATTATTGTGTCTTCTGCTTGCAGTGAGTAATTAGTAGGTTTATCTGGTACCTTGTGTGGTTATGTGCAGGTCAGTGTGATTACTGTGTCTTCTGCTTGCAGTCAGTAGTTAGTAGGTTTATCTGGTACATTGTGTGGTTATGTGCAGGCCAGTGTGATTACTGTGTCTTCTGCTTGCAGTGAGTAATTAGTAGGTTTATCTGGTACATTGTGTGGTTATGTGCAGTTCAGTGTGATTACTGTGTCTTCTGCTTGCAGTCAGTAGTTAGTAGGTTTATCTGGTACATTGTGTGGTTATGTGCAGTTCAGTGTGATAATTGTGTCTTCTGCTTGCAGTCAGTAGTTAGTAGGTTTATATGGTACCTTGTGTGGTTATGTGCAGGTCAGTGTGATTACTGTGTCTTCTGCTTGCAGTGAGTAATTAGTAGGTTTATCTGGTACATTGTGTGGTTATGTGCAGTTCAGTGTGATTACTGTGTCTTCTGCTTGCAGTCAGTAGTTAGTAGGTTTATCTGGTACATTGTGTGGTTATGTGCAGTTCAGTGTGATAATTGTGTCTTCTGCTTGCAGTCAGTAGTTAGTAGGTTTATATGGTACCTTGTGTGGTTATGTGCAGGTCAGTGTGATTACTGTGTCTTCTGCTTGCAGTGAGTGATTAGTAGGTTTATCTGGTACATTGTGTGGTTATGTGCAGTTCAGTGTGATTACTGTGTCTTCTGCTTGCAGTGAGTAATTAGTAGGTTTATCTGGTACATTGTGTGGTTATGTGCAGGTCAGTGTGATTAGTGTGTCTTCTGCTTGCAGTGAGTAGTTAGTAGGTTTATCTGGTACGTTGTGTGGTTATGTGCAGGTCAGTGTGATTACTGTGTCTTCTGCTTGCAGTGAGTAGTTAGTAGGTTTATCTGGTACCTTGTGTGGTTATGTGCAGGTCAGTGTGATTAGTGTCTTCTGCTTGCAGTCAGTAGTTGTTAGGTTTATCTGGTACGTTGTGTGGTTATGTGCAGGTCAGTGTGATTAGTGTGTCTTCTGCTTGCAGTGAGTAATTAGTAGGTTTATCTAGTACCTTGTGTGGTTATGTTCAGGTTAGTGTGATTAGTGTCTTCTGCTTGCAGTCAGTAGTTAGTAGGTTTATCTGGTACGTTGTGTGGTTATGTGCAGGGCAGTGTGATAACTGTGTCTTCTTCTTGCAGTGAGTAATTAGTAGGTTTATCTAGTACCTTGTGTGGTTATGTGAAGGTCAGTGTGATTAGTGTCTTCTGCTTGCAGTGAGTAGTTAGTAGGTTTATCTGGTACGTTGTGTGGTTATGTGCAGGGCAGTGTGATAACTGTGTCTTCTGCTTGCAGTGAGTAATTAGCAGGTTTATCTGGTACCTTGTGTGGTTATGTGAAGGTCAGTGTGATTACTGTGTCTTCTGCTTGCAGTGAGTAATTAGTAGGTTTATCTAGTACCTTGTGTGGTTATGTGAAGGTCAGTGTGATAATTGTGTCTTCTGCTTGCAGTCAGTAGTTAGTAGGTTTATCTGGTACGTTGTGTGGTTATGTGCAGGTCAGTGTGATTACTGTGTCTTCTGCTTGCAGTGAGTAATTAGTAGGTTTATCTGGTACCTTGTTTGGTTATGTGCAGGTCAGTGTGATTAGTGTGTCTTCTGCTTGCAGTCAGTAGTTAGTAGGTTTATCTAGTACCTTGTGTGGTTATGTGCAGGTCAGTGTGATTAGTGTCTTCTGCTTGCAGTGAGTAGTTAGTAGGTTTATCTGGTACTGTGTGTGGTTATGTGCAGGTCAGTGTGATTACTGTGTCTTCTGCTTGCAGTGAGTAGTTAGTAGGTTTATCTGGTACGTTGTGTGGTTATGTGCAGGGCAGTGTGATAACTGTGTCTTCTGCTTGCAGTGAGTAATTAGCAGGTTTATCTGGTACGTTGTGTGGTTATGTGCAGGTCAGTGTGATTACTGTGTCTTCTGCTTACAGTCAGTAGTTAGTAGGTTTATCTGGTACATTGTGTGGTTAAGTGCAGGTCAGTGTGATTACTGTGTCTTCTGCTTGCAGTCAGTAGTTAGTAGGTTTATCTGGTACTGTGTGTGGTTATGTGCAGGCCAGTGTGATTACTGTGTCTTCTGCTTGCAGTGAGTAATTAGTAGGTTTATCTGGTACATTGTGTGGTTATGTGCAGGTCAGTGTGATTAGTGTGTCTTCTGCTTGCAGTGAGTAATTAGTAGGTTTATCTGGTATCTTGTGTGGTTATGTGCAGGTCAGTGTGATTAGTGTCTTCTGCTTGCAGTCAGTAGTTAGTAGGTTTATCTGGTACATTGTGTGGTTATGTGCAGGTCAGTGTGATTAGTGTGTCTTCTGCTTGCAGTGAGTAGTTAGTAGGTTTATCTGGTACGTTGTGTGGTTATGTGCAGGTCAGTGTGATTACTGTGCCTTCTGCTTGCAGTCAGTAGTTAGTAGGTTTATCTGGTATCTTGTGTGGCTATGTGCAGGTCAGTGTGATTACTGTGTCTTCTGCTTGCAATCAGTAGTTAGTAGGTTTATATGGTACCTTGTGTGGTTATGTACAGGTCAGTGTGATTAGTGTGTCTTCTGCTTGCAGTCAGTAGTTAGTAGGTTTATCTGGTATCTTGTGTGGTTATGTGCAGGTCACTGTGATTAGTCTGTCTTCTGCTTGCAATCAGTAGTTAGTAGGTTTATATGGTACCTTGTGTGGTTATGTGCAGGTCAGTGTGATTACTGTGTCTTCTGCTTGCAATCAGTAGTTAGTAGGTTTATATGGTACCTTGTGTGGTTATGTGCAGGTCAGTGTGATTACTGTGTCTTCTGCTTACAGTGAGTAATTAGTAGGTTTATCTGGTACCTTGTGTGGTTATGTGCAGGTCAGTGTGATTAGTGTGTCTTCTGCTTGCAGTCAGTAGTTAGTAGGTTTATCTGGTACTGTGTGTGGTTATGTGCAGGTCAGTGTGATTAGTGTCTTCTGCTTGCAGCGAGTAATTAGTAGGTTTATCTTGTACTGTGTGTGGTTATGTGCAGGTCAGTGTGATTACTGTCTTCTGCTTGCATTGAGTAGTTAGTAGTTTAATCTGGTACCTTGTGTGGTTATGTGCAGGGCAGTGTGATAACTGTGTCTTCTTCTTGCAGTGAGTAGTTAGTAGGTTTATCTGGTACCTTGTGTGGTTATATGCAGGTCAGTGTGATTAGTGTGTCTTCTCCTTGCAGTCAGTAGTTAGTAGGTTTATCTGGTACCTTGTGTGATTATGTTCAGGGCAGTGTGATAACTGTGTCTTCTGCTTTCAGTGAGTAATTAGTAGGTTTAATTGTGTGGTTATGTGCAGGTCAGTGTGATTACTGTGTCTTCTGCTTGCAGTCAGTAGTTAGTAGGTTTATTTGGTACCTTTTGTGGTTATGTGCAGGTCATTGTGATTGGTGTGTCTTCTGCTTGCAGTGAGTAGTTAGAAGTTTATCTGGTACATTGTGTGGTTATGTGTAGGTCAGTGTGATTAGTGTGTCTTCTGCTTGCAGTGAGTAGTTAGTAGGTTTGCCTGGTACATTGTGTGGTTATGTGCAGGTCAGTTTGATTATTGTGTCTTCTGCTTGCAGTCAGTAGTTAGTAGGTTTACCTGGTACCTTTTGTGGTTATGTGCAGGTCAGTGTGATTATTGTGTCTTCTGCTTGCAGTCAGTAGTTAGTAGGTTTATTTGGTACCTTCTGTGGTTTAGTGCAGGTCAGTGTGATTAGTGTGTCTTCTGCTTGCAGTCAGTAGTTATTAGGTTTACCTGGTACCTTGTGTGGTTATGTGCAGGTCAGTGTGATTAGTGTGTCTTCTGCTTGCAGTCAGTAGTTATTAGGTTTACCTGGTACCTTGTGTGGTTATGTGCAGGTCAGTGTGATAATTGTGTCTTCTGCTTGTAGTTAGTAGGTTTACCTGGTGCATTGTGTGGTTATGTGCAGGTCAGTGCGATTAGTGTGTCTTCTGCTTGCAGTCAGTAGTTAGTAGGTTTATATGGTACCTTGTGTGGTTAAGTGCAGGTCAGTGTGATTAGTGTGTCTTCTGCATGCAGTCAGTAGTTAGTAGGTTTATATGGTACCTTGTGTGGTTAAGTGTAGGTCAGTGTGATTACTGTGTCTTCTGCATGCAGTCAGTAGTTAGTAGGTTTATTTGGTACCTTGTGTGGTTATGTGCAGGTCAGTGTGATTACTGTGTCTTCTGCTTGCAGTGAGTAGTTAGTAGGTTTATCTGGTATCTTGTGTGGTTATGTGCAGGTCAGTGTGATTAGTGTCTTCTGCTTGCAGTCAGTAGTTAGTAGGTTTATCTGGTACCTTTTGTGGTTATGTGCAGGTCAGTGTGATTAGTGTGTCTTCTGCTTGCAGTCAGTAGTTAGTAGGTTTATCTGGTACCTTGTGTGATTATGTTCAGGGCAGTGTGATAACTGTGTCTTCTGCTTGCAGTCAGTAGTTAGTAGGTTTATCTAGTACCTTGTGTGGTTAAGTGCAGGTCAGTGTGATTAGTGTGTCTTCTATTTGCAGTCAGTAGTTCGTAGGTTTACCCGGTACATTGTGTGGTTATGTGTAGGTCAGTGTGATTAGTGTGTCTTCTGCTTGCAGTCAGTAGTTAGCAGGTTTATCTGGTACATTGTGTGGTTATGTGCAGGTCACTGTGATTAGTCTGTCTTTTGCTTGCAGTGAGTAGTTAGTAGGTTTACCTGGTACCTTGTGTGGTTATGTGCAGGTCAGTGTGATTATTGTGTCTTCTGCTTGCAGTCTATAGTTAGTAGGTTTATTTGGTACCTTGTGTGGTTTAGTGCAGGTCAGTGTGATTAGTGTGTCTTCTGCTTGCAGTCAGTAGTTATTAGGTTTACCTGGTACCTTGTGTGGTTATGTGCAGGTCAGTGTGATAATTGTGTCTTCTGCTTGCAGTGAGTAGTTAGTAGGTTTACCTGGTGCATTGTGTGGTTATGTGCAGGTCAGTGTGATTATTGTGTCTTCTGCTTGCAGTCAGTAGTTAGTAGGTTTATATGGTACCTTGTGTGGTTAAGTGTAGGTCAGTGTGATTAGTGTGTCTTCTGCTTGCAGTCAGTAGTTAGTAGGTCTGTCTGGTACGTTGTGTGGTTATGTGCAGGTCAGTGTGATTAATGTGTATTCTGCTTGCAGTCAGTAGTTAGTAGGTCTGTCTGGTACGTTGTGTGGTTATGTGCAGGTCAGCGGGATTAGTGTGTCTTCTGCTTGCAGCCAGTTGTTAGTAGGTTTACCTGGTACGTTGTGTGGTTATGTGCAGGTCAGTGTGATTAGTATGTCTTCTGCTTGCAGTCAGTAGTTAGTAGGTCTGTCTGGTATGTTGTGTGGTTATGTGCAGGTCAGCGGGATTAGTGTGTGTTCTGTTTGCAGTCAGTTGTTAGTAGGTTTACCTGGTACCTTGTGTGGTTATGTGCAGGTCAGTGTGATAATTGTGTCTTCTGCTTGCAGTGAGTAGTTAGTAGGTTTACCTGGTGCATTGTGTGGTTATGTGCAGGTCAGTGTGATTATTGTGTCTTCTGTTTGCAGTCAGTAGTTAGTAGGTTTATATGGTACCTTGTGTAGGTCAGTGTGATTAGTGTGTCTTCTGCTTGCAGTTAGTAGTTAGTAGGTTTGCCTGGTACATTGTGTGGTTATGTGCAGGTCAGCGGGATTAGTGTGTCTTCTGCTTGCAGTGAGTAGTTAGTAGGTTTATCTGGTACGTTGTGTGGTTATGTGCAGGTCAGTGTGATTAGTGTGCCTTCTGCTTGCAGTCAGTAGTTAGTAGGTCTGTCTGGTACGTTGTGTGGTTATGTGCAGGTCAGCGGGATTAGTGTGTCTTCTGCTTGCAGTCAGTTGTTAGTAGGTTTATCTGGTACATTGTGTGGTTATGTGCAGGTCAGTGTGATTTGTGTGTCTTCTGCTTGCAGTCAGTAGTTATAATGTTTATTTGGCAGGTTAGTTTGATTACTGTGTCTTCTGCTTGCAGTCATTAGTTAGTAGGTTTATCTGGTATCTTGTGTCGTTAAGTGCAGGTCAGTGTGATTACTGTGTCTTCTGCTTGCAGTCAGTAGATAGTACGTTTATCGGGTATCTTGTGTGGTTATGTGCAGGTCAGTGTGATTTGTTTCTTCTGCTTGCAGTCAGTAGTTAGTAGGTTTATCCGGTACCTTGTGTGGTTACGTGCATGTTAGTGTGATTACTGTGTCTTCTGCTTGCAGTCAGTAGGTTTATTTGGTACCTTGTGTGATTATGTGCAGGTCAGTGTGATTAGTGTGTCTTCTGCATGCAGTCAGTAGTTAGTAGGTTTATTTGGTACCTTGTGTGGTTATGTGCAGGTCAGTGTGATTACTGTGTCTTCTGCTTGCAGTGAGTAGTTAGTAGGTATACCTGGTACCTTGTGAGGTTATGGTCAGGTCAGTGTGATTAGTATGTATTTTGCTTGCAGTGAGTAGTTAGTAGATTTATTTGGCACCTTGTGTGGTTAAGTGCAGGTCAGTGTGATTACAGTGTCTTCTGCTTGCAGTCAGTAGTTAGTAGGTTTATTTGGTACCTTGTGTGGTTATGTGCAGGTCAGTGTGATTACAGTGTCTTCTGCTTGCAGTCAGTAGTTAGTAGGTTTATCTGGTAGGTTGTGTGGTTGTGTGCAGGTCAGTGTGATTACTGCGTCTTCTGCTTGCAGTGAGTAGTTAGTAGGTTTATTTGGTACCTTGTGTGGTTATGTGCAGGTCAGTGTGATTACTGTGTCTTCTGCTTGCAGTCAGTAGTTAGTAGGTTTATCTGGTACCTTGTGTGGTTAAGTGCAGGTCAATGTGATTAGTGTGTCTTCTGCTTGCAGCCAGTAGTTAGTAGGTTTATCTGGTACCTTGTGAGGTTATGTGCAGGTCAGTGTGATTACCGTGTCTTCTGCTTGCAGTCAGTAGTTAGTAGGTTTATCTGGTACCTTGTGTGGTTAAGTGCAGGTCAGTGTGATTTGTGTGTCTTCTGCTTGCAGTCAGTAGTTAGTAGGTTTATCTGGTACCTTGTGTGGTCAAGTGCAGGTCAGTGTGATTTGTGTGTCTTCTGCTTGCAGTCAGTAGTTAGTAGGTTTATCTGGTACGTTGTGTGGTTATGTGCAGGTCAGTGTGATTAGTGTGTCTTCTGCTTGCAGCCAGTAGTTATTAGGTTTACCTGGTACCTTGTGTGGTTATGTGCAGGTCAGTGTGATAATTGTGTCTTCTGCTTGTAGTTAGTAGGTTTACCTGGTACCTTGTGTGGTTATGTTTAGGTCAGTGTGATTAGTGTGTCTTCTGCTTGCAGTCAGTAGTTGGCAGCCTTCCTCTTTCCCGCCTCTTCCCCCTAAATGCCTCTGCCAGGCTGATCCACCTTCCCGTCGATCTGTATCTGCTGCACCTCTCTGTGAGTCCCTTCATTGGCTCCCCATTCACAGCAGAATTAAATTAAAAATTCTCACCCTTACATACAAAACTCTCACGAAAGCCGCTCCCCTCTACCTATCCTCTCTAATACACAAGTATACTCCAGCCCGTCCACTAAGATTCAACAATGACCTGCTCCTTGCATCCGCAACTATCACCTCCTCTCATGCTAGACTGCAGGACTTCTCTCGTGCAGCACCTACCCTCTGGAACACTCTCCCTAGTGCTGTCAGGCTTTGCCCTACTCTTTCTTCCTTTAAATGCTCCCTGAAGACTTTTCTGTTCAGAGAAGCCTACCACCCAACTCAATAATAAATTAATTTTACTTACCTAATATTTCCCTCATCTAACTCTGTATTAACATCCTTCTCAATCTTGCAGTCCTCACCTCCTGTTTCCCAACCTCCTACCCTTCTAGATTGTAAGTTCCCATGGGAATAGGGCCCTCAATCCCTCTTGTATGTGTTTGTAAATTTTGTCCTGTATCTTACAAGTCTTGTATTGTTTTATTTAAATGAATTGTATCCATGGACAGCGCTGCAGAATATGTTGGTGCTTCATAAATAAAGTATAATAATAATAATAATAATAGTAGGTTTATCTGGTATCTTGTGTGGTTAAGTGCAGGTCAGTGTGATTTGTGTGTCTTCTGCTTGCAGTCAGTAGTTAGTAGCTTTATCTAGTACGTTGTGTGGTTATGTGCAGGTCAGTGTGATTACTGTGTCTTCTGCTTGCAGTCAGTAGTTAGTAGGTTTATCTGGTACCTTGTGTGGTTATGTGCAGGTCAGTGTGATTACTGTGTCTTCTGCTTGCAGTCAGTAGTTAGTAGGTTTATCTGGTATCTTGTGTGGTTATGTGCAGGCCAGTGTGATTACTGTGTCTTCTGCTTGCAGTCAGTAGTTAGTAGGTTTATCTGGTACCTTGTGTGGTTATGTGCAGGTCAGTGTGATTACTGTGTCTTCTGCTTGCAGTCAGTAGTTAGTAGGTTTATCTGGTATCTTGTGTGGTTTAGTGCAGGTCAGTGTGATTAGTGTGTCTTCTGCTTGCAATCAGTAGTTAGTAGGTTTATCTGGTACCTTGTGTGGTTAAGTGCAAGTCAGTGTGATTACTGTGTCTTCTGCTTGCTGTCAGTAGTTAGTAGGTTTATCTGGTACCTTGTGTGGTTAAGTGCAGGTCAGTGTGATTATTGTGTCTTCTGCTTGCAGTCAGTAGTTAGTAGGTTTATCTGGTACCTTGTGTGGTTAAGTGCAAGTCAGTGTGATTACTGTGTCTTCTGCTTGCAGTCAGTAGGTTTATCTGGTACCTTTTGTGGTTAAGTGCAGGTCAGTGTGATTAGTGTCTTCTGCTTGCAGTCAGTAGTTAGTAGGTTTATCTGGTACCTTGTGTGGTTATGTGCAGGTCAGTGTGATAACTGTGTCTTCTGCTTGCAGTGAGTAGTTAGTAGGTTTATCTGGTACTGTGTGTGGTTATGTGCAGGTCAGTGTGATTAGTGTGTCTTCTGCTTGCAGTCAGTAGTTAGTAGGTTTATCTGGTACCTTGTGTGGTTATGTGCAGGTCAGTGTGATTAGTGTGCCTTCTGCTTGCAGTCAGTAGTTAGTAGGTTTATCTGGTATATTGTGTGGTTAAATGCAGGTCAGTGTGATTAGTGTGTCTTCTGCTTGCAGTCAGTAGTTAGTAGGTTTATCTGGTACCTTGTGTGGTTAAGTGCAGGTCAGTGTGATTAGTGTGTCTTCTGATTGCAGTCAGTAGTTAGTAGGTTTATCTGGTACATTGTGTGGTTAAGTGCAGGTATCAGTGTGATTAGTGTCTTCTGCTTGCAGTCAGTAGTTATTAGGTTTATCTGGTACCTTGTGTGGTTAAGTGCAGGTCAGTGTGATTACTGTGTCTTCTGCTTGCAGCCAGTAGTTAGTAGGTTTATCTGGTACCTTGTGTGGTTAAGTGCAGGTCAGTGTGATTAGTGTGTCTTCTGCTTGCAGTCAGTAGTTAGTAGGTTTATCTGGTACGTTGTGTGGTTTAGTGTAGGTCAGTGTGATTACTGTGTCTTCTGCTTGCAGTCAGTAGTTAGTAGGTTTAGCTGGTACGTTGTGTGGTTTAGTGTAGGTCAGTGTGATTACTGTGTCTTCTGCTTGCAGTCAGTAGTTAGTAGGTTTATCTGGTACCTTGTGTGGTTAAGTGCAGGTCAGTGTGATTAGTGTGTCTTCTGCTTGCAGTCAGTAGTTAGTAGGTTTATCTGGTACCTTGTGTGGTTAAGTGCAGGTCAGTGTGATTAGTGTGTCTTCTGCTTGCAGTCAGTAGTTAGTAGGTTTATCTGGTACCTTGTGTGGTTAAGTGCAGGTCAGTGTGATTAGTGTGTCTTCTGCTTGCAGTCAGTAGTTAGTAGGTTTATCTGGTACCTTGTGTGGTTTAGTGTAGGTCAGTGTGATTAGTGTGTCTTCTGCTTGCAGTCAGTAGTTAGTAGGTTTATCTGGTACCTTGTGTGGTTAAGTGCAGGTCAGTGTGATTAGTGTCTTCTGCTTGCAGTCAGTAGTTAGTAGGTTTATCTGGTATCTTGTGTGGTTAAGTGACCGTTATGTGTTTACTAAGAGGGCTTTGTGTCCTGTGCTCTGTAAAGAACCTTGTGCTTTTGAAGGTTATATTGTCTCTCCCATACAACACAGGCTGTTTTTGTCTTTGGTGTTGTATCTGATATGCTGTGATGTCTATGTATTATTGCATTCATATAAATAGAATACCCCCCTTGTTGTATTGTTATGACTAAGCTATTCACTGATGTTTTCTGTATTCTACAGGGATTCCAGCGAGTGTATGATGAACTACCAGATCTCAGTCTGGATGTGCCACATGCCCAAACGGTGATGGAAAAGTTGGTGGACCTGTGTTATCAGGAGGGGGTGATAACTCAGCAGTTAAGGGACCAGTGCCCTGTAAGGTGTGTCACTGTGTGTTATTGTATGTTACTACATGTGTATATGACATTGTTCTATATTCACTAAGAATGGTGAGACCAGAGACATTCCCTGATATTGCATCTTGTTAATCTCACCGGATTTACTAAGACAAAGCACTCTGAATGCAGCTTCACTGTCTAATAAACATAAGGGATCCTTGACTTCATCTATGTGTTTAAAGTTAATTGCAGGACTCCCTGAGATGTTATTTATATGTCATACTAGAATAGATAAATACACTTGTCCTAAGCACAAGCAGTAATCAGTATCAGCGCTATTATAAGTCTGGCAGTTACCCAGGCACAGACCTTAGCCTCTCGTGACACCATAAGGACCTCTTTTATTTATGGTTTTGTACGACATCAGGAAGCCACAACTCTGTTCACAAAACAAGTGAGAGATTTCATGAGACAGGAGGTGATTCCCAGTAGAGCCCTGTGATTTTAACATGGCAGCTACTGGCGCAGGATAATTACTTGTGTATGAGCAGAGTACAAGGGAAGGGCACTTTTCTCTAGGTCACATCATTTGAACCCTTCTTTGGCAAACAGTGTGAGGTTTTATTTTGTTTCCTGTCCATATGGATGGAAGAGCTAAGTTATCACTGTGAAACCACTGAGGTGTCAGATTCACCACAGTTACAGAGTCCCAGATTCATTGACATTGAAACGCTTATTGACTGAATAAAAGAGCAGTGAGTAGGGTTAAGTGAGGGGTCCCATTATAACAGACTATTATTACAGACTTATTAGTGCTGCTGTGTGTTACAGAGAATACGTAACTGTTTGAGTGTGTGTGTGTATGTGTGTGCGTGTGTATGTATGTATGTGAGGGTGTGTGTATGTGAGGGTGTGTGCGTGTGTGTATGTATGTGAGGGTGTGTGTATGTGAGGGTGTGTGCGTGTGTGTATGTATGTGAGTGTATCTGTGTATGTATGTGAGGGTGTGTGTATATGTATTGGTGTGTGACTGTGTATGTATGTGAGGGTGTGTATGTATGTGAGGGTGTGTATGTATGTGAGGGTGTGTATCTAAGTGTGTGTGTGTGTATATATGTATGTGAGGGTGTGTGAGTGTGTGTGTATGTATGTATGTATGTGAGGGGGTGTATGTGAGGGTATGTGTGTATGTATGTGAAGGTGTGTGTATGTATGTGAGGATGTGTGAGTGTGTGTATGTATGTATATGAGAGGGTGTGTATGTATGTGAGGGTGTGTGTGTGTGTATGTATGTGAGGGTGTGTGTATGTGAGGGTGTGTGCGTGTGAGTATGTATGTGAGTGTATCTGTGTATGTATGTGAGGGTGTGTGTATATGTATGGGTGTGTGACTGTGTATGTATGTGAGGGTGTGTATGTATGTGAGTGTGTGTATCTAAGTGTGTGTGTGTGTATATGTATGTGAGGGTGTGTGTGTATGTATGTATGTATGTATGTGAGGGTGTGTGTATGTGAGGGTGTGTGCGTGTGAGTATGTATGTGAGTGTATCTGTGTATGTATGTGAGGGTGTGTATGTATGTGAGTGTGTGTATCTAAGTGTGTGTGTGTGTATATGTATGTGAGGGTGTCTGTGTGTGTGTGTATGTATGTGAGGGGGTGTATGTGAGGGTATGTGTGTATGTATGTGAAGGTGTGTGTATGTATGTGAGGATGTGTGAGTGTGTGTGTATGTATTTATATGAGAGGGTGTGTGTGTGTGTATGTATGTGAGGGGATGTGTGTATGTATGTAAGGGTGTGTGTCTATGTATGTGAGGATGTGTGACTGTGTATGTATGTATAGGGTGTGTGTGTGTATGTATGTGAGGGGGTATGTATTTGAGGGTGTGTGGGTATATGTATTTAAGTGTGTATGTATGTGAGGTTGTATGTATGTGATGATGTGTGTATATGTATGTACGTGTGTGTGTGTATGTATGTGTGTATGTATGTATGGGTGTGTGTATGTATTTATGTATGTGAGTGTGTGTGTGTGTGTGTGTATGTATGCGAGTGTGTGTGTATATGTATTGGTGTGTATATGTATGTGAGGGTGTGTGTATGTATGTGATGGTGGTGTGTGTGTATGTATGTGAGAATGTGTGTGTATGTATGTGAGGGTGTGTGTGTGTGTGTGTGTGTGTGTGTATATGTATTGGTGTGTGTGTATGTATGTATTGGTGTGTATATGTATGTGAGGGTGTGTGTATGTATGTGATGGTGGTGTGTGTGTATGTATGTGAGAATGTGTGTGTATGTATGTGAGGGTGTGTGTGTGTATGTATGTATTGGTGTGTATGTATGTGAGGATGTATGTATGTGAGGGTGTGTGTGTATATGTATTGGTGTGTGTATGTATGTGAGGGTGTGTGTGTATATGTATTGGTGTGTATATATGTGAGGGTGTGTGCATGTGAGGGTGTGTGTATTTGAGGGTGTATGTATGTATGTATGTATGGTAGTGTGTGTATGTATTTATGTGAGGGTGTGTGTGTATGTATGTAAGTGTGTGTATATATGTGAGGGTGTGTGCATGTGAGGTTGTGTATGTATTTGAGGGTGTGTGTATGTATGTATATGAGGGTGTGTGTGTATGTATGTGAGGGTGTGTGTATGCATGTGAGGGTGTGTGTGAGAATGTAAGTGTGTGTATGTATGTGAGGGTGTATGTATGGTAGTGTGTGTATGTATGTGAGAATGTGTGTGTATGTATTTCGTGTGTGTGTATGTATGTACTGGTGTGTATGTATGTGAGGATGTATGTATGTGAGGGTGTGTGTATATGTATTGGTGTGGGTGTGTGTGTATGTGAGGGTGTGTATGTATGTATGTGAGGGTGTGTGTATATGTATTGGTGTGTGTATGTATGTGAGGGTGTGTGTGTGTATATGTATTGGTGTGTGTGTATGTATGTATGTATCGGTGTGTGTGTGTATGTTTGTGATGGTGTGTGTGTGTGTGTGTATGTATGTGGGTGTGTGTGCATGTGTCTATTGGTGTGTGTATGTATGGGAGGGTGTGTGTGTGTATGTATGTGAGGGTGTGTGTGTGTGTATGTATGTGAGGGTGTGTGTCTGAGTATGTGAGGGTGTGTGTATTTATGTAAGGGTGTATGTGAGGGTGTGTTTTATGTATGTGAGGGTGTGTGCATGTATGTAAGTGTGTGTGAGGGTGTGTATATATGTGAGGGTGTGTGCATGTGAGGGTGTGTGCATGTGAGGGTGTATGTATGTATGGTAGTGTGTGTATGTATGTGAGGGGGTGTGTGTGTAAGTGTGTGTATATATGTGAGGGTGTGTGCATGTGAGGTTGTGTATGTATTTGAGGTTGTGTGTATGTATGTATATGAGGGTGTGTGTGTATGTATGTGAGGGTGTGTGTATGCATGTGAGGGTGTGTGTATGCATGTGAGGGTGTGTGTGTGTGAGAATGTAAGTGTGTGTATGTATGTGAGGGTGTATGTATGGTAGTGTGTGTATGTATGTATGTGAGGGTGTATGTGTCTATGTATGTGAGGGTGTGTGTATTTATGTAAGGGTGTGTGTGTGTATGTATGTGAGGGTGTGTTTTATGTATGTGAGGGTGTGTGTGTATGTTTGTAAGTGTGTGTGAGGGTGTGTATATATGTAAGGGTGTGTATGTATGTGAGGGTGTGTGTATGTGAGGGTGTGTGTGTGTATGTTAAGTTGTGTGTGTATGTGTCTATGGATGTATGTGAGGGTGTGTGTATGTATGTATATGAGGGTGTGTGTGTATGTATGTGAGGGTGTGTGTATGTATGTATATGAGGGTGTGTGTATGTATGTATATGAGGGTGTGTGTGTGTGTATGTATGTGAGGGTGTGTGTGTGTATATATGTGTGTGTATATATGTGAGGGGGTGTGTATGTATGTATGTGAGGGTGTGTGTATGCATGTGAGGGTGTGTATGTATGTATGTATGTGAGGGTGGGTTTGTGTGTATGCATGTGAGGGTGTGTTTGTGTGTGAGGGTGTGTAATTGTGTGTATGTATGTGAGGGTTTGTGTGTGTATGGGTGTATGTGTGTGTGTTCGTATGTGAGGGTGTGTGTGTATGAATGTGAGAATGTGTGAGTGTATGTGTGTATGGGTGTGTGTATGTATGTGAAGGGTGTGTGTGTGTTTATGTATTTGATGGTGTATGTATGTGAGGGTGTGTGTATGTATGTGTGTCTATGTGTGTGTATGTGAGGGGGTGTGTATGTATGTATGTGTGTGTGTGTGTATGTGAGGGTGTGTGTGTATGTGAGGGTGTATATATGTACAAATCCAGGGTTTCAACCCACTAGTGAGGTGCGCTCAGGATGGTGAATGATAAACAGAAATGTCCGAAGTCGTGGCAGCTCTTCTGATATGAACAGGAACAATTGATCAATCTACAGCAGGAGACAAGAAGGCGCCGAAATAGGGTGATATCGCCAAAACACTAAGATGTGCTGTGGTAGAACGAGCAATACTTACAAACGAAGCAGCACTATGGCGTGCCTGGAAAGACAGACCGGGACCTCCACAGTCGCCCGGAAGGCCTGCAATGGCAAGCAGCAACCCCAGCCGATCACGTGGTTCATGTGGCCAATCAGGATTCGATCTGCAAACACACCTTCCGTCTCTCTACTCCAATCTTCGGGGAGGTAACAGAGGGGTGTGTAATGGCGGTGGGCACAGGAATCAAAACTCCAGTCACTCAAAAAAAGTGTGTAATATTATGGAACAAAGAGGAGATCCACTCCAGCGAGGTACAAAGAAGAACAAATTTATTAAAATGTCTTAAAATCAGCAACGCGTTTCTCGGCTATGCAGAGCCGTTTCATCAGGCTGTAATATAATTTCTAACAGACCTGCTGCTTAAGTACCTCCTCTAACCAATTGTCATGATCCGGTGTACATGCGCTCAGGAAACAGACCCTCGGGGCAGTGATAGGGATTTGAAGGCGCCGACCCCTGACCCGGGGAAGAGTATCCTGGACGTGGATAGATGATATTCTGTGATTCATAATTGTTAGAAGTTATTGAAGAATTAATGGAGAGTGCAATATTTGTTTACAATATATTCTGGCTTCACTGTGAGTTATAATTAGTTAACAGGAGTAGCTGCAGGATTCAATGAGAGAAATATATAGCAATGTGGAATGTTCAGGCTTCTGAGTAAACAGGTAGAAGTTTGATACTTAGATGTAAACTAAGGTTTGTTGTAGGTTCACGGTACATAATATTATATAAGGTTGTATGTCAGAGTTAAACACAGCAGCACAAGTGATAGTAAACAAGTTGCAAGTCTTAGGCATTAATTACTGTTTTGTGCATATATATGCAAACCAAGGTTTGTTGCAGGTTCACAGTTCATAATATTATGTAGAGCTGTATATCAGTATAAGCAGAGTAGCACAAGTGATAGACAAGTTACAAGTCTCAGGCATTAATTACTGTTTGAGCATATATATGCAAACTAGGTTTGTTGCAGGTTATTTCAGCAATGACAACTAGAAGCAGAGAAATAGTTATAAAGTTCTGAGTAAGATGATGTTATTGTAATTAGAGAGTGATGATAAGCAAAAGTATACTTGATTTATAATAAAGGTCAGAGTTTGTTAAGTAGCTGTGTCCAGGAAACAGAATGGGATTATTTTTGATACTTGCGTTTTGATGATATTTAGCATAGGTAATAGAAAATGCTGTATCTTGGAATAGTTGGTAAATTCATGCAGGAAACAGTCACAGATCTCAGTTGTTCAGGATCACAACTTCAAAGTTAATGCAAAGCACATTAGACCTGAGAAGGCTTAAAAAGAGGCTGAGGTAATCAGGTGCATGAATGATTAATCAGGCAGGCAAGCAAGCTGAATGTAAATACTGCACAAAAGCAGCAGTCAGAGAAGGAAGTCTTAAAGGGATAGTGACATTAGGCTGAGATATGTTACACCAATCATAACACTTCTCAGTTTACACACCCTTCCTTAGGGCGGTTACATTTCAATACCTGAGTCGATTCAAGAAAAATACATACATTAACAATGGTGGATCATATGCATTGCACTTTGTTTATATCATATTAAAGTTACTGTTTGTTTGAATTATTAAATATTTAAATAGACATGTTTTATTCTATTGTAAGCCCACTCCATAAAAATGGTTGCTATATGATAGAACTGACGTTCTATGGCGTTTAAACAAGTATTCCACTATTAACTTAACTATTTAGACATCAATACCATCATTATATGAATTCATAAAATGGATTGAACAAAAAGTATATAATATGATATATTATATTGCCCAAAAAGCCTTAGATGATAAACATAGTAATTATATATACATCAATAGTTAAAAATAATTATTATATAAAAACACACACTCGGTAATCATAAAATATTTCATACATATCCCTTCTAAAATCTATCAATATTATAAAAAATACAACTAATAAAAACAAATATATACGCAATCGCTATGTCCTCTATTAAAGGCATAAAATAACTAAACCGATTGTGTTTATCACAGTATCAAGGCTCATGTCATATTTAATAGTCACCTATATAATAATTGATAGATTTTAGAAGGGATATGTATGAAATATTTTATGATTACTGAGTGTGTGTTTTTATATAATAATTATTTTTAACTATTGATGTATATATAATTACTATGTTTATCATCTAAGGCTTTTTGGGCAATATAATATATCATATTATATACTTTTTGTTCAATCCATTTTATGAATTATATAATGATGGTATTGATGTCTAAATAGCTAAGTTAATAGTGGAATACTTGTTTAAACGCCATAGAACATCAGTTCTATCATATAGCAACCATTTTTATGGAGTGGGCTTACAATAGAATAAAAGAATAAAACTAGAAATTGTATTACAGCCTGATGAAACGGCTCTGCATTGCCGAGAAACGCGTTGCTGATTTTAAGACATTTTAATAAATTTGTTCTTCTTTGTACCTCGCTGGAGTAGATCTCCTCTTTGTTCCATAATATTACACACTTTTTTTGAGTGACTGGAGTTTTGGTTCCCGTGCCCACCGCCATTACACACCCCTCTGTTACCTCCCCGAAGATTGGAGTAGAGAGACGGAAGGTGTGTTTGCAGATCGAATCCTGATTGGCCACACGAACCACGTGATCGGCTGGGGTTGCTGCTTACCATTGTAGGCCTTCCGGGCGACTGTGGAGGTCCCGGTCTGTCTTTCCAGGCACGCCATAGTGCCGCATCGTTTGTAAGTATTGCTCGTTCTACCACAGCACATCTTAGTGTTTTGGCGATATCACCCTATTTCGGCGCCTTCTTGTCTCCCGCTGTAGATTGATCAGTTGTGTGTGTATGTGACTATGGATGTATGTGAGGGTGTGTGTATGGATGTATGTGAGGGTGTGTGTATGTATGTATATGAGGGTGTGTGTGTGTATGTATGTGAGGGTGTGTGTGTGTGTTTGCATGTGAGGCTGTGTGTATGTATGTGTGTTTGTGAATGTAAGTGTGCGTGTATGTATGTAATGGTGTATGTATGTATGGTAGTGTGTATGTATGTGAGGGTGTGTGTGTATGTATGTAAGTGTGTGTGAGGGTGTATATATACTGTATGTGAGGGTGTGTGTGTGTATGTAAGGTTGTGTGTGTATGTGTCTATGTATGTATGTGAGGGTGTGTGTATGTATGTATGTATGTATATGAGGGTGTGTGTGCGTGTGAGGGTGTCTAAGGGTGTGTATGTATGTATGTGAGGGTTTGTGTTTATGTGTGTATGTGTTCGTATGTGAGGGTGTGTGTGTATGTGAGGGTGTATGTATGTATATGAGAGTGTGTGTGTATGGGTGTGTGTATGTATGTGAGGAGATATGTATTTAAGGGTGTGTGTGTGTATGTATGTGTGTCTATGTGTGTGTATGTGAGGGTGTATGTATGTGAAGGTGTGTGTTTATGTATTTGAGGGTGTGTGTATGTATGTGAGGGGATATGTATGTGAGGGGATATGTATGTAAGGGTGTGTGTATGTATGTGTGTCTGTGTGTGTATGTGAGGGGATTTGTATGTCTATGTTAGGGTGTGGGTATGTATGTGAGGGTGTTTGTGTGTATGTATGTGAGGGTGTGTATGTATGTGAGGGTGTTTGTGTGTACCAATGTGTGGGTGTGTGTGTGTATATTTCTGGGGGTGTATGCATCTCTGGGTGTATGTGTATGTATGTGAGGGTGTGGGTGTATGTATGCATGTGTGTGTGTGTGTATGTTAGTGTGTGTGTACATGTTTGTATATTTGACTGTGGGTGTAAGTGAGGCTGTAAGTGCGTGTGTATATTTCTGGGTGTGTATGTGTATACGTGTGTGTATATATGTGGGTGTATGTGAGGATGTGATTTTTGGGGCTGTATGTGAGGGTGTGTATGTCTGTGTGTATGAGGGTGTGTGTGTATATTTCTGGGAGTGTATGTGAGGGTGTGTGTGGGTTGGAGTGAGGGTTTGTATGTGAGGGTGTGTGTGTTTAATTAATATATACAGTACCCGCGCTACAGAATTCTGTGTCACTAATCTATGTCACACTATAATTGGTCAGTACAGTCCCTTGATAACAGGACAGTTCACTCACTTTGCTGATGCTGGGTTTTTTTCTTGCAGAGGCCGTAAACGTTTTGTGAGTGAAGGGGATGGAGGACGTATCAAACAGTAACAGCATCTGTTGTTTCCTGTTCCAAATTTCCCAGAGAGGGGCAGCAACATGTAAAAACATATGGTTTCGAGGGGGTTGCTTCTTGTTATGAAAAAAAATAAACATAAAATACAAAACAGTTTGTAATATGTGCCATAAGTGAGTTTATTAGACAGTGTGCCATAAGTGAGTTTATTAGACCGTGTGCCATAAGTGAGTTTATTAGACCGTGTGCCATAAGTGAGTTTATTAGACAGTGTGCCATAAGTGAGTTTATTAGACCGTGTGCCATAAGTGAGTTTATTAGACCATGTGCCATAAGTGAGTTTATTAGACAGTGTGCCATAAGTGAGTTTATTAGACCGTGTGCCATAAGTGAGTTTATTAGACCCTGTGCCATAAGTGAGTTTATTAGACCGTGTGCTATAAGTGAGTTTATTAGACCGTGTGCCATAAGTGAGTTTATTAGACCGTGTGCCATAAGTGAGTTTATTAGACCGTGTGCCATAAGTGAGTTTATTAGACCGTGTGCCATAAGTGAGTTTATTAGACAGTGTGCCATAAGTGAGTTTATTAGACCGTGTGCCATAAGTGAGTTTATTAGACCCTGTGCCATAAGTGAGTTTATTAGACCGTGTGCTATAAGTGAGTTTATTAGACCCTGTGCCATAAGTGAGTTTATTAGACCGTGTGCCATAAGTGAGTTTATTAGACCGTGTGCCATAAGTGAGTTTATTAGACAGTGTGCCATAAGTGAGTTTATTAGACCGTGTGCCATAAGTGAGTTTATTAGACCATGTGCCATAAGTGAGTTTATTAGACAGTGTGCCATAAGTGAGTTTATTAGACCGTGTGCCATAAGTTAGTTTATTAGACCCTGTGCCATAAGTGAGTTTATTAGACCGTGTGCTATAAGTGAGTTTATTAGACCGTGTGCCATAAGTGAGTTTATTAGACCGTGTGCCATAAGTGAGTTTATTAGACCGTGTGCCATAAGTGAGTTTATTAGACCGTGTGCCATAAGTGAGTTTATTAGACAGTGTGCCATAAGTGAGTTTATTAGACCGTGTGACATAAGTGAGTTTATTAGACCGTGTGCCATAAGTGAGTTTATTAGACAGTGTGCTATAAGTGAGTTTATTAGACCGTGTGCCATAAGTGAGTTTATTAGACCGTGTGCCATAAGTGAGTTTATTAGACCGTGTGCCATAAGTGAGTTTATTAGACCCTGTGCCATAAGTGAGTTTATTAGACAGTGTGCCATAAGTGAGTTTATTAGACCCTGTGCCATAAGTGAGTTTATTAGACCGTGTGCCATAAGTGAGTTTATTAGACAGTGTGCCATAAGTGAGTTTATTAGACAGTGTGCCATAAGTGAGTTTATTAGACCGTGTGCCATAAGTGAGTTTATTAGACAGTGTGCCATAAGTGAGTTTATTAGACCGTGTGCCATAAGTGAGTTTATTAGACAGTGTGCCATAAGTGAGTTTATTAGACCGTGTGCCATAAGTGAGTTTATTAGACCGTGTGCCATAAGTGAGTTTATTAGACAGTGTGCCATAAGTGAGTTTATTAGACCGTGTGCCATAAGTGAGTTTATTAGACCCTGTGCCATAAGTGAGTTTATTAGACCGTGTGCCATAAGTGAGTTTATTAGACAGTGTGCCATAAGTGAGTTTATTAGACCGTGTGCCATAAGTGAGTTTATTAGACCGTGTGCCATAAGTGAGTTTATTAGACAGTGTGCCATAAGTGAGTTTATTAGACCGTGTGCCATAAGTGAGTTTATTAGACAGTGTGCTATAAGTGAGTTTATTAGACAGTGTGCCATAAGTGAGTTTATTAGACAGTGTGCCATAAGTGAGTTTATTAGACCCTGTGCTATAAGTGAGTTTATTAGACCGTGTGCCATAAGTGAGTTTATTAGACCGTGTGCCATAAGTGAGTTTATTAGACAGTGTGCCATAAGTGAGTTTATTAGACAGTGTGCCATAAGTGAGTTTATTAGACCGTGTGCCATAAGTGAGTTTATTAGACCGTGTGCCATAAGTGAGTTTATTAGACCGTGTGCCATAAGTGAGTTTATTAGACCCTGTGCCATAAGTGAGTTTATTAGACAGTGTGCCATAAGTGAGTTTATTAGACCGTGTGCCATAAGTGAGTTTATTAGACAGTGTGCCATAAGTGAGTTTATTAGACCGTGTGCCATAAGTGAGTTTATTAGACAGTGTGCCATAAGTGAGTTTATTAGACCGTGTGCCATAAGTGAGTTTATTAGACCGTGTGCCATAAGTGAGTTTATTAGACCGTGTGCCATAAGTGAGTTTATTAGACCCTGTGCCATAAGTGAGTTTATTAGACCGTGTGCCATAAGTGAGTTTATTAGACAATGTGCTATAAGTGAGTTTATTAGACCGTGTGCCATAAGTGAGTTTATTAGACAGTGTGCCATAAGTGAGTTTATTAGACAGTGTGCCATAAGTGAGTTTATTAGACCGTGTGCCATAAGTGAGTTTATTAGACCCTGTGCCATAAGTGAGTTTATTAGACCGTGTGCCATAAGTGAGTTTATTAGACAGTGTGCCATAAGTGAGTTTATTAGACAGTGTGCCATAAGTGAGTTTATTAGACCGTGTGCCATAAGTGAGTTTATTAGACCGTGTGCCATAAGTGAGTTTATTAGACCGTGTGCCATAAGTGAGTTTATTAGACCGTGTGCCATAAGTGAGTTTATTAGACCGTGTGCCATAAGTGAGTTTATTAGACCGTGTGCCATAAGTGAGTTTATTAGACAGTGTGCCATAAGTGAGTTTATTAGACCGTGTGCCATAAGTGAGTTTATTAGACAGTGTGCCATAAGTGAGTTTATTAGACAGTGTGCCATAAGTGAGTTTATTAGACAGTGTGCCATAAGTGAGTTTATTAGACCGTGTGCCATAATTGAGTTTATTAGACCGTGTGACATAAGTGAGTTTATTAGACAGTGTGCCATAAGTGAGTTTATTAGACCCTGTGCCATAAGTGAGTTTATTAGACAGTGTGCCATAAGTGAGTTTATTAGACCGTGTGCTATAAGTGAGTTTATTAGACCGTGTGACATAAGTGAGTTTATTAGACAGTGTGACATAAGTGAGTTTATTAGACCGTGTGACATAAGTGAGTTTATTAGACAGTGTGCCATAAGTGAGTTTATTAGACCGTGTGCCATAAGTGAGTTTATTAGACCCTGTGCCATAAGTGAGTTTATTAGACCGTGTGCCATAAGTGAGTTTATTAGACCGTGTGCCATAAGTGAGTTTATTAGACTGTGTGCCATAAGTGAGTTTATTAGACCGTGTGCCATAAGTGAGTTTATTAGACCGTGTGCCATAAGTGAGTTTATTAGACCGTGTGCCATAAGTGAGTTTATTAGACCGTGTGCCATAAGTGAGTTTATTAGACCGTGTGCCATAAGTGAGTTTATTAGACCGTGTGCCATAAGTGAGTTTATTAGACCGTGTGCCATAAGTGAGTTTATTAGACCGTGTGCCATAAGTGAGTTTATTAGACCGTGTGCCATAAGTGAGTTTATTAGACCCTGTGCCATAAGTGAGTTTATTAGACCGTGTGCCATAAGTGAGTTTATTAGACCCTGTGCCATAAGTGAGTTTATTAGACCGTGTGCCATAAGTGAGTTTATTAGACCGTGTGCCATAAGTGAGTTTATTAGACCCTGTGCCATAAGTGAGTTTATTAGACAGTGTGCCATAAGTGAGTTTATTAGACCGTGTGCCATAAGTGAGTTTATTAGACCGTGTGCCATAAGTGAGTTTATTAGACCGTGTGCCATAAATGAGTTTATTAGACAGTGTGCCATAAGTGAGTTTATTAGACAGTGTGCTATAAGTGAGTTTATTAGACAGTGTGCCATAAGTGAGTTTATTAGACCGTGTGCCATAAGTGAGTTTATTAGACCGTGTGCCATAAGTGAGTTTATTAGACCGTGTGCCATAAGTGAGTTTATTAGACCATGTGCCATAAGTGAGTTTATTAGACAGTGTGCCATAAGTGAGTTTATTAGACCGTGTGCCATAAGTGAGTTTATTAGACAGTGTGCCATAAGTGAGTTTATTAGACAGTGTGCCATAAGTGAGTTTATTAGACCGTGTGCCATAAGTGAGTTTATTAGACAGTGTGCCATAAGTGAGTTTATTAGACAGTGTGCCATAAGTGAGTTTATTAGACAGTGTGCCATAAGTGAGTTTATTAGACAGTGTGCCATAAGTGAGTTTATTAGACCCTGTGCCATAAGTGAGTTTATTAGACCGTGTGCTATAAGTGAGTTTATTAGACCGTGTGCCATAAGTGAGTTTATTAGACAGTGTGCCATAAGTGAGTTTATTAGACAGTGTGCCATAAGTGAGTTTATTAGACCGTGTGCCACAAGTGAGTTTATTAGACAGTGTGCCATAAGTGAGTTTATTAGACCGTGTGACATAAGTGAGTTTATTAGACCGTGTGCCATAAGTGAGTTTATTAGACCGTGTCAGGGTCTAATAAACTCACTTATGGCACAGGGTCTAATAAACTCACTTATGGCACACGGTCTAATAAACTCACTTATGGCACACGGTCTAATAAACTCACTTATGGCACACGGTCTAATAAACTCACTTATGGCACACGGTCTAATAAACTCACTTATGGCACACGGTCTAATAAACTCACTTATGGCACACGGTCTAATAAACTCACTTATGGCACACTGTCTAATAAACTCACTTATGGCACACTGTCTAATAAACTCACTTATGGCACAGGGTCTAATAAACTCACTTATGTCACACGGTCTAATAAACTCACTTATGGCACAGGGTCTAATAAACTCACTTATGGCACACTGTCTAATAAACTCACTTATGGCACACTGTCTAATAAACTCACTTATGGCACACGGTCTAATAAACTCACTTATAGCACACGGTCTAATAAACTCACTTATGGCACACTGTCTAATAAACTCACTTATGGCACACTGTCTAATAAACTCACTTATGGCACAGGGTCTAATAAACTCACTTATGGCACACGGTCTAATAAACTCACTTATGTCACACGGTCTAATAAACTCACTTATGGCACACTGTCTAATAAACTCACTTATGGCACAGGGTCTAATAAACTCACTTATGGCACACGGTCTAATAAACTCACTTATGGCACACGGTCTAATAAACTCACTTATGGCACACGGTCTAATAAACTCACTTATAGCACACGGTCTAATAAACTCACTTATGGCACACTGTCTAATAAACTCACTTATGGCACACTGTCTAATAAACTCACTTATGGCACACGGTCTAATAAACTCACTTATGGCACAGGGTCTAATAAACTCACTTATGGCACACGGTCTAATAAACTCACTTATGGCACACGGTCTAATAAACTCACTTATGGCACACGGTCTAATAAACTCACTTATGGCACACGGTCTAATAAACTCACTTATGGCACACGGTCTAATAAACTCACTTATGGCACACGGTCTAATAAACTCACTTATGGCACACGGTCTAATAAACTCACTTATGGCACACGGTCTAATAAACTCACTTATGGCACATTGTCTAATAAACTCACTTATGGCACACTGTCTAATAAACTCACTTATGGCACACGGTCTAATAAACTCACTTATGGCACATTGTCTAATAAACTCACTTATGGCACACGGTCTAATAAACTCACTTATGGCGCACGGTCTAATAAACTCACTTATGGCACAGGGTCTAATAAACTCACTTATGGCACACGGTCTAATAAACTCACTTATGGCACACGGTCTAATAAACTCACTTATGGCACACGGTCTAATAAACTCACTTATGGCACACTGTCTAATAAACTCACTTATGGCACACTGTCTAATAAACTCACTTATGGCACACTGTCTAATAAACTCACTTATAGCACACTGTCTAATAAACTCACTTATGGCACACTGTCTAATAAACTCACTTATAGCACACTGTCTAATAAACTCACTTATGGCACACTGTCTAATAAACTCACTTATAGCACACGGTCTAATAAACTCACTTATGGCACACGGTCTAATAAACTCACTTATGGCACACGGTCTAATAAACTCACTTATGGCACACTGTCTAATAAACTCACTTATGGCACACGGTCTAATAAACTCACTTATGGCACACGGTCTAATAAACTCACTTATGGCACACTGTCTAATAAACTCACTTATGGCACACTGTCTAATAAACTCACTTATGGCACACGGTCTAATAAACTCACTTATGGCACACGGTCTAATAAACTCACTTATGGCACACGGTCTAATAAACTCACTTATGGCACACGGTCTAATAAACTCACTTATGGCACACGGTCTAATAAACTCACTTATGGCACACGGTCTAATAAACTCACTTATGGCACAGGGTCTAATAAACTCACTTATGGCACACTGTCTAATAAACTCACTTATGGCACACGGTCTAATAAACTCACTTATGGCACACGGTCTAATAAACTCACTTATGGCACACGGTCTAATAAACTCACTTATGGCACACGGTCTAATAAACTCACTTATGGCACACGGTCTAATAAACTCACTTATGGCACACGGTCTAATAAACTCACTTATGGCACAGGGTCTAATAAACTCACTTATGGCACACGGTCTAATAAACTCACTTATGGCACACTGTCTAATAAACTCACTTATGGCACACGGTCTAATAAACTCACTTATGGCACACGGTCTAATAAACTCACTTATGGCACACGGTCTAATAAACTCACTTATGGCACACTGTCTAATAAACTCACTTATGGCACACTGTCTAATAAACTCACTTATGGCACAGGGTCTAATAAACTCACTTATGTCACACGGTCTAATAAACTCACTTATGGCACAGGGTCTAATAAACTCACTTATGGCACACTGTCTAATAAACTCACTTATGGCACACGGTCTAATAAACTCACTTATGGCACAGGGTCTAATAAACTCACTTATGGCACACTGTCTAATAAACTCACTTATGGCACACTGTCTAATAAACTCACTTATGGCACACGGTCTAATAAACTCACTTATAGCACACGGTCTAATAAACTCACTTATGGCACACTGTCTAATAAACTCACTTATGTCACACGGTCTAATAAACTCACTTATGGCACAGGGTCTAATAAACTCACTTATGGCACACGGTCTAATAAACTCACTTATGGCACAGGGTCTAATAAACTCACTTATGGCACACTGTCTAATAAACTCACTTATGGCACACGGTCTAATAAACTCACTTATGGCACAGGGTCTAATAAACTCACTTATGGCACACTGTCTAATAAACTCACTTATGGCACATGGTCTAATAAACTCACTTATGGCACAGGGTCTAATAAACTCACTTATGGCACACGGTCTAATAAACTCACTTATGGCACACTGTCTAATAAACTCACTTATGGCACACGGTCTAATAAACTCACTTATGGCACACTGTCTAATAAACTCACTTATGGCACACGGTCTAATAAACTCACTTATGGCACACGGTCTAATAAACTCACTTATGGCACACGGTCTAATAAACTCACTTATGGCACAGGGTCTAATAAACTCACTTATGGCACACAGTCTAATAAACTCACTTATGGCACAGGGTCTAATAAACTCACTTATGGCACACGGTCTAATAAACTCACTTATGGCACACGGTCTAATAAACTCACTTATGGCACACGGTCTAATAAACTCACTTATGGCACACTGTCTAATAAACTCACTTATGGCACACGGTCTAATAAACTCACTTATGGCACACGGTCTAATAAACTCACTTATGGCACACGGTCTAATAAACTCACTTATGGCACACGGTCTAATAAACTCACTTATGGCACACTGTCTAATAAACTCACTTATGGCACACGGTCTAATAAACTCACTTATGGCACACGGTCTAATAAACTCACTTATGGCACAGGGTCTAATAAACTCACTTATGGCACACGGTCTAATAAACTCACTTATGGCACACGGTCTAATAAACTCACTTATGGCACACGGTCTAATAAACTCACTTATGGCACACGGTCTAATAAACTCACTTATGGCACACGGTCTAATAAACTCACTTATGGCACACGGTCTAATAAACTCACTTATGGCACACGGTCTAATAAACTCACTTATGGCACACGGTCTAATAAACTCACTTATGGCACAGGGTCTAATAAACTCACTTATGGCACACGGTCTAATAAACTCACTTATGGCACACTGTCTAATAAACTCACTTATAGCACACTGTCTAATAAACTCACTTATAGCACACTGTCTAATAAACTCACTTATGGCACACTGTCTAATAAACTCACTTATGGCACACGGTCTAATAAACTCACTTATGGCACACGGTCTAATAAACTCACTTATGTCACACGGTCTAATAAACTCACTTATAGCACACGGTCTAATAAACTCACTTATGGCACACTGTCTAATAAACTCACTTATGGCACACTGTCTAATAAACTCACTTATGGCACACGGTCTAATAAACTCACTTATGGCACACTGTCTAATAAACTCACTTATGGCACACTGTCTAATAAACTCACTTATGGCACACGGTCTAATAAACTCACTTATGGCACACGGTCTAATAAACTCACTTATGGCACACGGTCTAATAAACTCACTTATGGCACACTGTCTAATAAACTCACTTATGGCACACAGTCTAATAAACTCACTTATGGCACACTGTCTAATAAACTCACTTATGGCACACGGTCTAATAAACTCACTTATGGCACACTGTCTAATAAACTCACTTATGGCACAGGGTCTAATAAACTCACTTATGGCACACTGTGTAATAAACTCACTTATGGCACAGGGTCTAATAAACTCACTTATGGCACACTGTCTAATAAACTCACTTATGGCACAGGGTCTAATAAACTCACTTATGGCACACGGTCTAATAAACTCACTTATGTCACATTGTCTAATAAACTCACTTATGGCACACGGTCTAATAAACTCACTTATGGCACACGGTCTAATAAACTCACTTATGGCACACTGTCTAATAAACTCACTTATGGCACACGGTCTAATAAACTCACTTATGGCACAGGGTCTAATAAACTCACTTATGGCACACGGTCTAATAAACTCACTTATGGCACACGGTCTAATAAACTCACTTATGGCACAGGGTCTAATAAACTCACTTATGGCACACGGTCTAATAAACTCACTTATGGCACACGGTCTAATAAACTCACTTATGGCACATGGTCTAATAAACTCACTTATGGCACAGGGTCTAATAAACTCACTTATGGCACACGGTCTAATAAACTCACTTATGGCACAGGGTCTAATAAACTCACTTATGGCACAGGGTCTAATAAACTCACTTATGGCACAGGGTCTAATAAACTCACTTATGGCACAGGGTCTAATAAACTCACTTATGGCACAGGGTCTAATAAACTCACTTATGGCACACGGTCTAATAAACTCACTTATGGCACACGGTCTAATAAACTCACTTATGGCACACGGTCTAATAAACTCACTTATGGCACACGGTCTAATAAACTCACTTATGGCACACGGTCTAATAAACTCACTTATGGCACACGGTCTAATAAACTCACTTATGGCACACGGTCTAATAAACTCACTTATGGCACACGGTCTAATAAACTCACTTATGGCACACCGTGTGCCATAAGTGAGTTTATTAGACCCTGTGCCATAAGTGAGTTTATTAGACCGTGTGCCATAAGTGAGTTTATTAGACCGTGTGCCATAAGTGAGTTTATTAGACAGTGTGCCATAAGTGAGTTTATTAGACAGTGTGCCATAAGTGAGTTTATTAGACAGTGTGCCATAAGTGAGTTTATTAGACCGTGTGCCATAAGTGAGTTTATTAGACCGTGTGCCATAAGTGAGTTTATTAGACAGTGTGCCATAAGTGAGTTTATTAGACAGTGTGCCATAAGTGAGTTTATTAGACCGTGTGCCATAAGTGAGTTTATTAGACCGTGTGCCATAAGTGAGTTTATTAGACCGTGTGCCATAAGTGAGTTTATTAGACCGTGTGCCATAAGTGAGTTTATTAGACCGTGTGCCATAAGTGAGTTTATTAGACAGTGTGCCATAAGTGAGTTTATTAGACCGTGTGCCATAAGTGAGTTTATTAGACCGTGTGACATAAGTGAGTTTATTAGACCGTGTGCCATAAGTGAGTTTATTAGACAGTGTGCCATAAGTGAGTTTATTAGACCGTGTGCCATAAGTGAGTTTATTAGACCGTGTGCCATAAGTGAGTTTATTAGACCGTGTGCCATAAGTGAGTTTATTAGACAGTGTGCCATAAGTGAGTTTATTAGACAGTGTGCCATAAGTGAGTTTATTAGACAGTGTGCCATAAGTGAGTTTATTAGACCGTGTGCCATAAGTGAGTTTATTAGACCGTGTGCCATAAGTGAGTTTATTAGACCGTGTGCCATAAGTGAGTTTATTAGACAGTGTGCCATAAGTGAGTTTATTAGACCGTGTGCCATAAGTGAGTTTATTAGACCCTGTGCCATAAGTGAGTTTATTAGACCGTGTGCCATAAGTGAGTTTATTAGACCGTGTGCCATAAGTGAGTTTATTAGACCGTGTGCCATAAGTGAGTTTATTAGACCGTGTGCCATAAGTGAGTTTATTAGACCGTGTGCCATAAGTGAGTTTATTAGACCGTGTGCCATAAGTGAGTTTATTAGACCGTGTGCCATAAGTGAGTTTATTAGACAGTGTGCCATAAGTGAGTTTATTAGACCCTGTGCCATAAGTGAGTTTATTAGACCGTGTGCCATAAGTGAGTTTATTAGACCGTGTGCCATAAGTGAGTTTATTAGACCGTGTGCCATAAGTGAGTTTATTAGACCGTGTGCCATAAGTGAGTTTATTAGACCGTGTGCCATAAGTGAGTTTATTAGACCGTGTGCCATAAGTGAGTTTATTAGACAGTGTGCCATAAGTGAGTTTATTAGACAGTGTGCCATAAGTGAGTTTATTAGACCGTGTGCCATAAGTGAGTTTATTAGACCGTGTGCCATAAGTGAGTTTATTAGACAGTGTGCCATAAGTGAGTTTATTAGACCGTGTGCCATAAGTGAGTTTATTAGACCGTGTGCCATAAGTGAGTTTATTAGACCGTGTGCTATAAGTGAGTTTATTAGACAGTGTGCCATAAGTGAGTTTATTAGACAGTGTGCTATAAGTGAGTTTATTAGACAGTGTGCCATAAGTGAGTTTATTAGACAGTGTGCTATAAGTGAGTTTATTAGACAGTGTGCCATAAGTGAGTTTAGTAGACCGTGTGCCATAAGTGAGTTTATTAGACAGTGTGCCATAAGTGAGTTTATTAGACAGTGTGCCATAAGTGAGTTTATTAGACCGTGTGCCATAAGTGAGTTTATTAGACCCTGTGCCATAAGTGAGTTTATTAGACCGTGCGCCATAAGTGAGTTTATTAGACCGTGTGCCATAAGTGAGTTTATTAGACAATGTGCCATAAGTGAGTTTATTAGACCGTGTGCCATAAGTGAGTTTATTAGACAGTGTGCCATAAGTGAGTTTATTAGACAATGTGCCATAAGTGAGTTTATTAGACCGTGTGCCATAAGTGAGTTTATTAGACCGTGTGCCATAAGTGAGTTTATTAGACCGTGTGCCATAAGTGAGTTTATTAGACCCTGTGCCATAAGTGAGTTTATTAGACCCTGTGCCATAAGTGAGTTTATTAGACCGTGTGCCATAAGTGAGTTTATTAGACCGTGTGCCATAAGTGAGTTTATTAGACCGTGTGCCATAAGTGAGTTTATTAGACCGTGTGCCATAAGTGAGTTTATTAGACAGTGTGCCATAAGTGAGTTTATTAGACCGTGTGCCATAAGTGAGTTTATTAGACCCTGTGCCATAAGTGAGTTTATTAGACCGTGTGCCATAAGTGAGTTTATTAGACCCTGTGCCATAAGTGAGTTTATTAGACCGTGTGCCATAAGTGAGTTTATTAGACCCTGTGCCATAAGTGAGTTTATTAGACCGTGTGCCATAAGTGAGTTTATTAGACAGTGTGCCATAAGTGAGTTTATTAGACAGTGTGCCATAAGTGAGTTTATTAGACAGTGTGCCATAAGTGAGTTTATTAGACCCTGTGCCATAAGTGAGTTTATTAGACCGTGTGCCATAAGTGAGTTTATTAGACCGTGTGCCATAAGTGAGTTTATTAGACCGTGTGCCATAAGTGAGTTTATTAGACCGTGTGCCATAAGTGAGTTTATTAGACCGTGTGCCATAAGTGAGTTTATTAGACAGTGTGCCATAAGTGAGTTTATTAGACAGTGTGCCATAAGTGAGTTTATTAGACAGTGTGCCATAAGTGAGTTTATTAGACAGTGTGCCATAAGTGAGTTTATTAGACAGTGTGCCATAAGTGAGTTTATTAGACAGTGTGCCATAAGTGAGTTTATTAGACAGTGTGCCATAAGTGAGTTTATTAGACAGTGTGCCATAAGTGAGTTTATTAGACCGTGTGCCATAAGTGAGTTTATTAGACAGTGTGCCATAAGTGAGTTTATTAGACAGTGTGCCATAAGTGAGTTTATTAGACCGTGTGCCATAAGTGAGTTTATTAGACCGTGTGACATAAGTGAGTTTATTAGACCGTGTGACATAAGTGAGTTTATTAGACAGTGTGCCATAAGTGAGTTTATTAGACCGTGTGCCATAAGTGAGTTTATTAGACCGTGTGCCATAAGTGAGTTTATTAGACAGTGTGCCATAAGTGAGTTTATTAGACCGTGTGCCATAAGTGAGTTTATTAGACCGTGTGACATAAGTGAGTTTATTAGACCATGTGCCATAAGTGAGTTTATTAGACCGTGTGCCATAAGTGAGTTTATTAGACCGTGTGCCATAAGTGAGTTTATTAGACAGTGTGCCATAAGTGAGTTTATTAGACCATGTGCCATAAGTGAGTTTATTACACACAGTAAGCAGAGAGTGTTTATTACACACAGTAAGCAGAGAGTGTTTATTACACACAGTAAGCAGAGAGTGTTTATTACACACAGTAAGCAGAGAGTGTTTATTACACACAGTAAGCAGAGAGTGTTTATTACACACAGTAAGGTTAATATTTCATTATTACCGCCACTTCAACTCTCAATACCAGCGTTGCTTACGGTAGCGGCTAGCTGGAAAAATGTGCTCGTGCACGATTCCCCCATAGGAAACAATGGGACAGTTTGGGCTGGAAAAAAACCTAACACCTGCAAAAAAGCAGCGTTCAGCTCCTAACGCAGCCCCATTGTTTCCTATGGGGAAACAGTTTCTAAGTCTGCACCTAACACCCTAACATGTACCCCGAGTCTAAACACCCCTAACCTTACACTTATTAACCCCTAATCTGCCGCCCCCGCTATCGCTGACCCCTGCATATTATTATTAACCCCTAATCTGCCGCTCAGGACACCGCCGCAACCTACATTATACCTATGTACCCCTAACCTGCTGCCCACAACATCGCCGACCCCTAATTATATTTATTAACCCCTAATCTGCCCCCCCCAACGTCGCCGCTACCTTACCTACACTTATTAACCCCTAATCTGACGACCGGACCTCGCCGCCACTATAATAAATGTATTAACCCCTAAACCGCCTCACTCCCGCCTCGCAAACCCTATAATAAATTTTATTAACCCCTAATCTGCCCTCCCTAACATCTGCGACACCTAACTTCAAGTATTAACCCCTAATCTGCCGACCGGACCTGGCTGCTACTCTAATAAATGTATTAACCCCTAAAGCTAAGTCTAACCCTAACCCTAACACCCCCCTAAGTTAAATATAATTTTATTCTAACGAAATAAAATAAATCTTATTAAATAAATTAATCCTATTTAAAGCTAAATACTTACCTGTAAAATAAACCCTAATATAGCTACAATATAACGAATAATTATATTGTAGCTATTTTAGGATTTATATTTATTTTACAGGCAACTTTGTATTTATTTTAACTAGGTACAATAGCTATTAAATAGTTATTTACTATTTAATAGCTACCTAGTTAAAATAATTATAAAATTACCTGTAAAATAAATCCTAACCTAAGTTACAATTAAACCTAACACTACACTATCAATAAATTAATTAACTAAACTACCTACAATTAAATCAACTAAACTAAATTACAAAAAAACCCCCACTAAATTACAAAAAATAAAAAAAGATTACAAGAATTTTAAACTAATTACACCTACTCTAAGCCCCCTGAAAAAAAATAACAAAGCCCCCCAAAATAAAAAAATGCCCTACCCTAATCTAAAATAAAAAGTTAATAGCTCTATTACCTTACCAGCCCTTAAAAGGGCCTTTTGCGGGGCATGCCCCAAAGAAATCGGCTCTTTTGCCTGTAAAAAAAAAACATACAATACCCCCCCCCAACATTACAACCCACCACCCACATACCCCTAATCTAACCCACCCAAACCCCCCTTAAAAAACCTAACACTAAGCCCCTGAAGATCTTCCTACCTTGTCTTCACCCAGCCGGGTACCATCCGATCCGTCCAGAAGAGGGTCCGAAGTCTTCATCCTATCCGGCCAGAAGAGGTCCTCCAGAGGGTCCGCGCAGTGAACAAGTGCGCAAACGCACAAAACATGTCTTTATGAGGATCAGCACACCAACCTGATTGTAAGAGTCACTGCTGGCTTGCTGTGTAGGACATCGTTCCATGTCCTTTTTATCTTTTGGAATAAAGTTGATTTTTACTTTTACCTTCTGCCTGGATCTTACATTTCTTTCATGTAATTAGCAAGAGTCCATGAGCTAGTGACGTATGGGATATACATTCCTACCAGGAGGGGCAAAGTTTCCCAAACCTCAAAATGCTTATAAATACACCCCTCACCACACCCACAATTCAGTTTTTACAAACTTTGCCTCCGATGGAGGTGGTGAAGTAAGTTTGTGCTAGATTCTACATTGATATGCGCTCCGCAGCAAGTTGGAGCCCGGTTTTCCTCTCAGCGTGCAGTGAATGTCAGAGGGATGTGAGGAGAGTATTGCCTATTTGAATGCAGTGATCTCCTTCTACGGGGTCTATTTCATAGGTTCTCTGTTATCGGTCGTAGAGATTCATCTCTTACCTCCCTTTTCAGATCGACGATATACTCTCATATATACCATTACCTCTACTGATTCTCGTTTCAGTACTGGTTTGGCTTTCTACAAACATGTAGATGAGTGTCCTGGGGTAAGTAAATCTTATTTTCTGTGACACTCTAAGCTATGGTTGGGCACTTTGTTTATAAAGTTCTAAATATATGTATTCAAACATTTATTTTCCTTGACTCAGAATGTTCAACTTTCCTTATTTTTCAGACAGTCAGTTTCATATTTGGGATTATGCATTTGAATTATTCATTTTTTCTTACCTTCAAAAATTTGACTCTTTTTTCCCTGTGGGCTGTTAGGCTCGCGGGGGCTGAAAATGCTTCATTTTATTGCGTCATTCTTGGCGCGGACTTTTTTGGCGCAAAAATTCTTTTCCGTTTCCGGCGTCATACGTGTCGCCGGAAGTTGCGTCATTTTTTGACGTTATTTTGCGCCAAAAATGTCGGCGTTCCGGATGTGGCGTCATTTTGGCGCCAAAAGCATTTAGGCGCCAAATAATGTGGATTTGGCGCTAAAAAATATGGGCGTCGCTTTTGTCTCCACATTATTTAAGTCTCATTTTTCATTGCTTCTGGTTGCTAGAAGCTTGTTCTTTGGCATTTTTTCCCATTCCTGAAACTGTCATATAAGGAATTTGATCTATTTTGCTTTATATGTTGTTTTTTCTCTTACATATTGCAAGATGTCTCACGTTGCATCTGAGTCAGAAGATACTACAGGAAAATCGCTGTCTAGTGCTGGATCTACCAAAGCTAAGTGTATCTGCTGTAAACTTTTGGTAGCTATTCCTCCGGCTGTTGTTTGTATTAATTGTCATGACAAACTTGTTAATGCAGATAATATTTCCTTTAGTAATGTACCATTGTCTGTTGCAGTTCCTTCAACATCTAAGGTGCAGAATGTTCCTGATAACATAAGAGATTTTGTTTCTGAATCCATCAAGAAGGCTATGTCTGTTATTTCTCCTTCTAGTAAACGTAAAAAATCTTTTAAAACTTCTCTCCCTACAGATGAATTTTCTCCAACATAGGTGTGTCCGGTCCACGGCGTCATCCTTACTTGTGGGATATTCTCTTCCCCAACAGGAAATGGCAAAGAGCCCAGCAAAGCTGGTCACATGATCCCTCCTAGGCTCCGCCTTCCCCAGTCATTCTCTTTGCCGTTGTACAGGCAACATCTCCACGGAGATGGCTTAGAGTTTTTTGGTGTTTAAATGTAGTTTTTATTCTTCAATCAAGAGTTTGTTATTTTAAAATAGTGCTGGTATGTACTATTTACTCTGAAACAGAAAAGAGATGAAGATTTCTGTTTGTAAGAGGAAAATGATTTTAGCAACCGTTACTAAAATCGATGGCTGTTTCCACACAGGACTGTTGAGAGGAATTAACTTCAGTTGGGGGAAACAGTGAGCAGACTTTTGCTGCTTGAGGTATGACACATTTCTATCAAGACTTGGTAATGCTGGAAGCTGTCATTTTCCCTATGGGATCCGGTAAGCCATTTTTATTAAATAAGAATAAAGGGCTTCACAAGGGCTTTAAAGACTGGTAGACATTTTTCTGGGCTAAAACGATTGATATATAAGCATTTTTAATACTTAATAGTTTTGAGGAGTTATTTTATTCTTGGGAATTATGTAAAAAAAACCGGCAGGCACTGTATTGGACACCTTTTTCACTGGGGGCCTTCTCTAATCATAGGCAGAGCCTCATTTTCGCGCCTCTATTGCGCAGTTGTTTTTGGGAAGCAAGACATGCAGATGCATGTGTGAGGAGCTCAGATACATAGAAAAAGCTTACTGAAGGCGTCATTTGGTATCGTATTCCCCTTTGGGCTTGGTTGGGTCTCAGCAAAGCAGATACCAGGGACTGTATAGGGGTTAAATATAAAAACGGCTCCGGTTCCGTTATTTTAAGAGTTAAAGCTTTCAAATTTGGTGTGCAATACTTTTAAGGCTTTAAGACACTGTGGTGAAATTTTGGTGAATTTTGAACAATTCCTTCATACTTTTTCACATTTTCAGTAATAAAGTGTGTTCAGTTTAAAATTTAAAGTGACAGTAACGGTTTTATTTTAAAACGTTTTTTGTACTTTGTTATCAAGTTTATGCCTGTTTAACATGTCTGACACTATCAGATAGACTATGTTCTGTATGTGGGGAAGCCAAGGTTCATTTAAATAGATGTGATTTATGTGACACAAAATTTAGAGAAAATGATGCCCAAGATGATTCCTCAAGTGAGGGGAGTAAGCATGGTACTGCATCATCCCCTCCTTCGTCTACGCCAGTCTTGCCCACACAGGAGGCCCCTAGTACATCTAGTGCGCCAATACTCCTTACTATGCAACAATTAACGGCTGTAATGGATAATTCTATCAAAAAAATTTTAGCCAAAATGCCCTCTTATCAGCGAAAGCGCGACTGCTCTGTTTTAGAAAATACTGAAGAGCATGAGGACGCTGATGATATTGGTTCTGAAGTGCCCCTACACCAGTCTGAGGGGGCCAGGGAGATTTTGTCTGAGGGAGAAATTTCAGATTCAGGGAAAATTTCTCAACAAGCTGAACCTGATGTGATTACATTCAAATTTAAATTGGAACATCTCCGCGCTCTGCTTAAGGAGGTGTTATCTACTCTGGATGATTGTGAGAATTTGGTAATTCCAGAGAAATTATGTAAGATGGACCAGAAAATCAAAACTTCTAAGCTCTTGTCAAGTACTTCATTCTGTTCCTCTTCCTTCCATAGCGCAGTGCATGGAAGTAATAGGTTTGATGGTCGCGGCAATGGACATAGTTCCTTTTGCGCGAATTCATCTGAGACCATTACAACTGTGCATGCTCAGTCAGTGGAATGGGGATTATACAGACTTGTCTCCGACGATACAAGTAGATCAGAGGACCAGAGATTCACTCCGTTGGTGGCTGACCCTGGACAACCTGTCACAGGGGATGAGCTTCCGCAGACCAGAGTGGGTCATTGTCACGACCGACGCCAGTCTGGTGGGCTGGGGCGCGGTCTGGGAACTCCTGAAAGCTCAGGGTCTTTGGTCTCGGGAAGAATCTCTTCTCCCGATAAATATTCTGGAACTGAGAGCGATATTCAATGCTCTCAAGGCTTGGCCTCAGCTAGCAAAGGCCAAATTCATACGGTTTCAATCAGACAACATGACGACTGTTGCGTATATCAACCATCAGGGGGGAACAAGGAGTTCCCTGGCGATGGAAGAAGTGACCAAAATCATTCAATGGGCGGAGACTCACTCCTGCCACTTGTCTGCAATCCACATCCCAGGAGTGGAAAATTGGGAAGCGGATTTTCTGAGTCGTCAGACATTTCATCCGGGGGAGTGGGAACTCCATCCGGAAATCTTTGCCCAAATTACTCAATTGTGGGGCATTCCAGACATGGATCTGATGGCCTCTCGTCAGAACTTCAAGGTTCCTTGCTACGGGTCCAGATCCAGGGATCCCAAGGCGACTCTAGTAGATGCACTAGTAGCACCTTGGACCTTCAACCTAGCTTATGTATTCCCACCGTTTCCTCTCATCCCCAGGCTGGTAGCCAGGATCAATCAGGAGAGGGCATCGGTGATCTTGATAGCTCCTGCGTGGCCACGCAGGACTTGGTATGCAGACCTGGTGAATATGTCATCGGCTCCACCATGGAAGCTACCTTTGAGACAGGACCTTCTTGTTCAAGGTCCGTTCGAACATCCGAATCTGGCCTCACTCCAACTGACTGCTTGGAGATTGAACGCTTGATTTTATCAAAGCGAGGGTTCTCAGATTCTGTCATTGATACTCTTGTTCAGGCCAGAAAGCCTGTAACTAGAAAAATCTACCATAAAATATGGAAAAAATATATCTGTTGGTGTGAATCTAAAGGATTCCCATGGAACAAGATAAAAATTCCTAAGATTCTATCCTTTCTTCAAGAAGGTTTGGAGAAAGGATTATCTGCAAGTTCTTTGAAGGGACAGATTTCTGCTTTATCTGTTTTACTTCACAAAAAGCTGGCGGCTGTGCCAGATGTTCAAGCTTTTGTTCAGGCTCTGGTTAGAATCAAGCCTGTTTACAAACCTTTGACTCCTCCTTGGAGTCTCAATTTAGTTCTTTCAGTTCTTCAGGGGGTTCCGTTTGAACCCTTACATTCCGTAGATATTAAGTGTCAGCCGTATTTGGTCAGTTCAGGATTTAACCCAACTGCTAGCGTGGATATTAAAACACACGCTAGCACACTGAGAAATATCCAGGACGTGACCCACTCAGGAAACAAAAATAAGCAGGGTATCAGAACTTCCCAAAAGAATATTAATTCAAAATATCTTCTTGAGGATAGAATTATTTTACAGGAGATAGCGTTCCTTTCTCAGGAAAATAGAAAAAAAAACAAAGCTTATGTCCCTTTAAGCAGGTTGATAGTGGATAAATGAATATGCTTCTTTCTTGCAGGTTTGCAACAAACTAAGAATGTCCCTTTAAGCAGGTTTATAGCAAACAAAAATAATAATGTCCTTTTAGCAGAAATAAAGCAAACAAAAAATAAAGTCCCTTTAAGCAGGTGTCCGCAAACAAATGTTAATGTCCTTTTAAGCAGGATTGTCAGCAAAGAAATGATAATGTCCTTATTGGCAGGATTAAAGCAAACAAAGATAATGTCCCTTTAAGCAGGTGTCAGCAAACAAATGATAATGTCCTTTTAAGCAGGATTGTCAGCAAAGAAATGATAATGTCCTTATTAGCAGGGTTAAAGCAAACAAAGATAATGTCCCTTTAAGCAGGTGTCAGCAAACAAATGATAATGTCCTTATTGGCAGGATTAAAGCAAACAAAGATAATGTCCTTTTAAGCAGGTGTCAGCAAACAAATGATAATGTCCTTTTAAGCAAGATTGTAAGCAAACAAATGATAAGGTCCTTATTAGCAGGATTAAAGCAAACAAAGATTATGTCCCTTTAAGCAGGTGTCAGCAAACAAATGATAATGTCCTTTTAGGCAGGTTAGCAGGCAATCAAGATTTGGAAGCAAGAGGCATTGGCAAAACAAAGTTGAGGAGGATAGGGTCAGGTTTCAAAATTGTACTCACTCAGACAGGGACCGGCAGAAGAGAGAGAGAGAAAACAAACGGGCACCGAGTAAATCTCCCGCCGAGATTTTAAAGGCAGAGAGAGGCCGCCACGTCATAGGGGTTGTCAGAGAATGCGTCACGTTGCCTAGCAACGTGACGTAGAACCCCAGAAGAGATCCGGGAGCCGCGGCGACACGGCGATGAACGGTAATTCATGACATCACCCCCCCCTCAAGGACCCCTCCGGGGGACAGGACCAGGCCTAGTAGGGTGGAACTTGTGAAAGGCCTTAATTAAGGCAGGGGCATGCACCTGCCGGGCAGGTTCCCAAGATCGTTCAGTAACAGGATAACCTTTCCAATGAACGAGATACTACAGTTTCTTCCCACGAAGTTTGGAATCCAGGATGTGACTGACCTCAAATTCAGGTAGGCCTTGAACCAAAAGAGGTGGAGGTTTGAGCAGAGGTTTAGAATACCTATTAGATAATACAGGTTTCAAAAGAGATACGTGAAATACCGGATGGGCTTTGAGGGTCTTGGGCAGAGCAATTCGGTAAGCAGTAGGACATACTTGACCCAGTATTCGGAAAGGACCCACATATCGTGGCCCCAATTTGGTGGAAGGCTGTTTGAGGCGAAGATGACGTGAAGAAACCCAAACCTTATCGCCAGGCCGATATTTGGGAGCCCTCCGTCGCCGAAGATCAGAATAGAACTTATAACGTTCAGAAGCCTTGGAAAGAAGAAGGTGTATTTTCTTCCAATGACGAGTTAACCTCCTGGCGGATAGATCAGAAGCAGGATTTTCAGTGGAAGAGGTGTGTAGAGGAAACGTTCTGGGTTGAAATCCATAGGCTGCATGAAAAGGAGAGGTCCGAAGAGAGGAGTTGTAACGTGTGTTATGAGCCAATTCTGCTAGTGGAAGGTAACCAGTCCAATTAGAATGATGATGATCCACATAATGCCTCAAATAAGTTTCAAGGCACTGGTTAACCCTTTCGGTTTGGCCATTAGACTCCGGATGATGTGACGTAGACAAAGAGATAGTTGTTCCAAAGTGTTTGCAGAGTGATCTCCAAAACCGAGAAACAAACTGTACTCCTCTATCCGAAACAATGTTCAGAGGGAAGCCATGTAATCTCACAATGTGTAAGAGAAAAAGTTCGGAAAGTCTTTTGGCAGATGGTAAACCAGGTAAAGGAATGAAGTGAGCTGTCTTAGTGAACCTGTCAACAACCACCCAGATAGTGTTGTTTCCAGCTGAAAGAGGAAGATCGGTAATAAAATCCATGGATAAATGGGTCCAAGGCTGATGAGGAATGGGTAACGGTTGAAGCAAACCGGAGGGAAGTTGACGAGGAGTCTTATTGCTGGCACACTGTGTACATACTGAGACATAATCTGTAACATCTTGAGACAGAGTAGGCCACCAGACATGTTGCTTGAGCTTTCGAGCGGTGTTACTGATGCCAGGATGTCCAGAGAGAGGACTGTCATGAGCCCAATATAGAATCTTGGAACGAAGACGTTTAGGAACAAAGAGTAGGCCATCAGGAGGTTTGCAGGACAAAGGAAGATCCTTTTGAGCAGATTGTAAGTCATGTAACCACGAGGTTGATAACTGGGCTAAGACTTTATGAGGTTGAAGTATGGTACCAGTTTCAGGAGTTGAAGTGTCTTGAAATTGTCTGGAAAGGGCGTCAGCCTTGATGTTCTTAGAACCGGGAATATAAGACAGATTGTAATGAAAACGTGAGAAGAACAGAGACCAACGTGCTTGTCTGGAGTTCAGTCGTTTGGCCGTTTGAAGATAGAGAAGGTTTTTATGATCTGTGAGTATAGTAAACGGCAAAGAAGTGCCTTCCAACCAATGCCTCCATTCATCCAGTGCCATTTTAATAGCAAGTAACTCCTTATTACCTACATCATAATTTAATTCAGAAGGAGAAAATTTCTTGGAGAAGAATCCCACAGGGTGGATCCTTCCTGTGTCAGGTATACGTTGGGAAAGAACAGCCCCAGCAGCAACTGATGAAGCATCCACTTCAAGAATAAATTGAAAATCCGGATTTGGGTGACGCAGGATAGGTGCAGAAGAGAAAGCTTTTTTGAGAGAATCAAAAGCTTCAACAGCTTCAGGAGGCCAATCTTTACAGTTTTGTCCTTTCCTAGTGAGAGACGAAAGAGGTGACGTTATAGTAGCAAAACCTTTGATGAATTTCCTGTAATAACTGGCAAATCCCAGGAAACGTTGCAGAGCTTTAAGAGAATCAGGTTTAGGCCACTCCAAAATGGCAGAGAGTTTAGTTGGATCCATTTCAAATCCTGATTCAGAGATTACATATCCCAAAAAGGGAATGGACCTTTGATGAAAAGAACATTTCTCCAGTTTGGCAAATAGATGGTTATCTCTTAAACGTTGAAGTACTTTCCTGACGTGATGTATATGATCTTGGTAGTTCTGAGAAAAAATTAATATATCGTCAAGGTAAATGATAACAAAAATATTCAAGAAATCCCGAAAAATCTCATTCACGAAGTGTTGAAAAACAGCAGGGGCATTACACAGCCCAAACGGCATGACAAGATACTCATAATGCCCAAATCGAGTGTTAAAGGCTGTCTTCCACTCATCACCCTTGCGCATACGGATAAGATTGTATGCTCCACGGAGATCGAGCTTGGTAAAAATGGTGGAACCTTGAAGATATGTGAATAATTCAGGTATTAGGGGTAAAGGATAACTGTTCTTGATGGTGATTTGATTTAACCCTCTGTAATCGATACAAGGTCGCAGTCCGCCATCCTTCTTTCCCACAAAGAAGAACCCAGCCCCTACAGGAGAAGAGGAGGGTCGAATGAATCCTCTGGCCAAATTATCTTTGATATATTCTTCCAAGGCTACATTTTCAGGCCTAGAAAGTGGGTAAGTTTTGCCTCGAGGATAAGGAGCTCCAGGGAGAAGATCAATAGGGCAATCAAATGAACGGTGAGGAGGAAGACGTTCTGCTTCTTTTTTAGAAAAGACATCGACAAAATCTTGATACTGCGTAGGTAGAGGACCAGAAGTATCGGTAGTAAGAGCAATAGTGAGTGGTATTTTAGTAAGTGGTTGAAGACAGTTAGTATGGCAAGATAATCCCCAGGAGGTGAGTTCACCATGGGTCCAAGAAAAGGTAGGATTATGTAACTGAAGCCACGGAAGACCCAGGATTATGGGAAATTGAGGAGTAGTAATCACATCAAAACATATCCTCTCACAATGAAGTACTCCGACAGAAAAAAGTATGGGTATAGTAGTAAACTGGATGAGTCCGGAACCCAAAGGATCTCCACTAACAGTAGAGACGGAAACTGAAAACTTCTTTCTTAGTAAGGGAATAGTGTGAGTAGACACAAAAGTGGAGTCAATGAACACTCCTCCAGCACCAGAATCAATAAGAGCTTGGGTATGAATCTTGTTTTCACCCAATTGAAGGGTTACAGGAACAAAGAGTTTATTAAAGAGGGAATGAACATGTTTTTGGCTTAACTTAGTTCCCTGGACAGAAGTTAAGCCCTGGCTTTTACTGGCCTGGTAGGACAATCCCTTAATAAATGCCCTTTAAGGCCACAGTATAGACACAGGCCAAGAGAACGTCTTCTCAAACGCTCAGTTTCGGTTAATTTTATGGTTCCTACTTCCATAGGTTCAGCTTGATCAGGAGAAGGAGAGGCAGTTGTTACCGGGTTAGAAAAACGAGGAGCCAGACGAAAAGGAGTTCGAGTTGAGGACCTCTGATTTCTTTCTCTTTCTTGTTGGCGTTCACGGTATCTAGAATCAAGACTGATGCAAAGATTTATTAAGGCTTCTAGGGAGTCTGGAAGTTCCCGATACACCAATTCATCTTTGAGACGTTCTGAAAGTCCTTTGCGAAAAGCTGCTCTAAGAGCTCCCTGATTCCAATTAGTTTCAGATGCAAGAGTGCGGAACTCAATGGCATATTGAGACACTGATTGACCACCCTGACGTAGGTCTAATAGAGAAGCTTCAGCAGCGGAAGTCCTTCCAGGTTTGTCAAACACGTTAGAAAAAACAGAAAGAAAAGCATCCACATCCTGAAGTATAAGATCATCTTTTTCTAACAGAGGTGATACCCAGGCCAAAGCTCTTCCTTTCATTAAGGAAATAAGGAATGTAATCCGAGATGAGGGAGTAGCAAAAAGGGTAGGACTGTTACGAAAGTGAAGTCGACATTGATTCAAAAAACCCCTACAATCTTCAGGATTCCCATCATATTTATCTGGAAGAGGAATCCTAGGACTCAAATGTCCTTGTGATTGGTTGTTGGGAATAGGAGGAGAGGATGCCTCAATGTTAGGATTGGGAGGGATAGGAGCAACCAAGCTCTGTAATAATGTAGTGATTTGATCCAGCTTAGTATCCAAGGATTGCAAGTGGGTAGCATGAGATCCCAGTAACTGTCCCTGGTGAGTCACGGCCATGGATAATTCAGTGGGGTCCATTTATGGCCCGTTTGTAATGTCAGCCGTATTTGGTCAGTTCAGGATTTAACCCAACTGCTAGCGTGGATATTAAAACACACGCTAGCACACTGAGAAATATCCAGGACGTGACCCACTCAGGAAACAAAAATAAGCAGGGTATCAGAACTTCCCAAAAGAATATTAATTCAAAATATCTTCTTGAGGATAGAATTATTTTACAGGAGATAGCGTTCCTTTCTCAGGAAAATAGAAAAAAAAACAAAGCTTATGTCCCTTTAAGCAGGTTGATAGTGGATAAATGAATATGCTTCTTTCTTGCAGGTTTGCAACAAACTAAGAATGTCCCTTTAAGCAGGTTTATAGCAAACAAAAATAATAATGTCCTTTTAGCAGAAATAAAGCAAACAAAAAATAAAGTCCCTTTAAGCAGGTGTCCGCAAACAAATGTTAATGTCCTTTTAAGCAGGATTGTCAGCAAAGAAATGATAATGTCCTTATTGGCAGGATTAAAGCAAACAAAGATAATGTCCCTTTAAGCAGGTGTCAGCAAACAAATGATAATGTCCTTTTAAGCAGGATTGTCAGCAAAGAAATGATAATGTCCTTATTAGCAGGGTTAAAGCAAACAAAGATAATGTCCCTTTAAGCAGGTGTCAGCAAACAAATGATAATGTCCTTATTGGCAGGATTAAAGCAAACAAAGATAATGTCCTTTTAAGCAGGTGTCAGCAAACAAATGATAATGTCCTTTTAAGCAAGATTGTAAGCAAACAAATGATAAGGTCCTTATTAGCAGGATTAAAGCAAACAAAGATTATGTCCCTTTAAGCAGGTGTCAGCAAACAAATGATAATGTCCTTTTAGGCAGGTTAGCAGGCAATCAAGATTTGGAAGCAAGAGGCATTGGCAAAACAAAGTTGAGGAGGATAGGGTCAGGTTTCAAAATTGTACTCACTCAGACAGGGACCGGCAGAAGAGAGAGAGAGAAAACAAACGGGCACCGAGTAAATCTCCCGCCGAGATTTTAAAGGCAGAGAGAGGCCGCCACGTCATAGGGGTTGTCAGAGAATGCGTCACGTTGCCTAGCAACGTGACGTAGAACCCCAGAAGAGATCCGGGAGCCGCGGCGACACGGCGATGAACGGTAATTCATGACATCAAGTTATTATCTTGGAAAGTTTTGTTTTTGGTTGCAATTTCTTCTGCTAGAAGAGTTTCAGAGTTATCTGCTCTGCAGTGTTCTCCTCCTTATCTGGTGTTCCATGCAGATAAGGTGGTTTTGCGTACTAAACCTGGTTTTCTTCCGAAAGTTGTTTCTAACAAAAACATTAACCAGGAGATAGTCGTGCCTTCTTTGTGTCCGAATCCAGTTTCAAAGAAGGAACGTTTGTTGCACAATTTGGATGTAGTTCGTGCTCTAAAATTCTATTTAGATGCTACAAAGGATTTCAGACAAACATCTTCCTTGTTTGTTGTTTATTCTGGTAAAAGGAGAGGTCAAAAAGCAACTTCTACCTCTCTCTCTTTTTGGCTTAAAAGCATCATCAGATTGGCTTATGAGACTGCCGGACGGCAGCCTCCTGAAAGAATCACAGCTCATTCCACTAGGGCCGTGGCTTCCACATGGGCCTTCAAGAACGAGGCTTCTGTTGATCAGATATGTAAGGCAGCGACTTGGTCTTCACTGCACACTTTTACTAAATTTTACAAATTTGATACTTTTGCTTCTTCTGAGGCTATTTTTGGGAGAAAGGTTTTGCAAGCCGTGGTGCCTTCCATCTAGGTGACCTGATTTGCTCCCTCCCATCATCCGTGTCCTAAAGCTTTGGTATTGGTTCCCACAAGTAAGGATGACGCCGTGGACCGGACACACCTATGTTGGAGAAAACAGAATTTATGTTTACCTGATAAATTACTTTCTCCAACGGTGTGTCCGGTCCACGGCCCGCCCTGGTTTTTTAATCAGGTCTGATAATTTATTTTCTTTAACTACAGTCACCACGGTATCATATGATTTCTCCTATGCAAATATTCCTCCTTTACGTCGGTCGAATGACTGGGGAAGGCGGAGCCTAGGAGGGATCATGTGACCAGCTTTGCTGGGCTCTTTGCCATTTCCTGTTGGGGAAGAGAATATCCCACAAGTAAGGATGACGCCGTGGACCGGACACACCGTTGGAGAAAGTAATTTATCAGGTAAACATAAATTCTGTTTTTAAATGAACATCATCATTCTGATTCTGATGACTCTTCTGGTTCAGAGGATTCTGTTTCAGAGATTGATGCTGATAAATCCTCATATTTATTTAAAATGGAATTTATTCGTTCTTTACTTAAAGAAGTATTAATTGCTTTAGAAATAGAGGATTCTGGTCCTCTTGATACTAATTCTAAACGTTTAGATAAGGTATTTAAATCTCCTGTGGTTATTCCAGAAGTTTTTCCTGTTCCTAATGCTATTTCTGCAGTAATTTCCAAAGAATGGGATAAATTGGGTAATTCATTTACTCCTTCTAAACGTTTTAAGCAATTATATCCTGTACCGTCTGACAGGTTAGAATTTTGGGACAAAATCCCTAAAGTTGATGGGGCTATTTCTACCCTTGCTAAACGTACTACCATTCCTACGTCAGATGGTACTTCGTTTAAAGATCCTTTAGATAGGAAAATTGAATCCTTTCTAAGAAAAGCTTATCTGTGTTCAGGTAATCTTCTTAGGCCTGCTATATCATTAGCTGATGTTGCTGCAGCTTCAACTTTTTGGTTGGAAACTTTAGCGCAACAAGTAGCAAATCATGATTCTCATGATATTATTATTCTTCTTCAGCATGCTAATAATTTTATTTGTGATGCCATTTTTGATATTATTAGAGTTGATGTCAGGTTTATGTCTCTAGCTATTTTAGCTAGAAGAGCTTTATGGCTTAAGACTTGGAATGCTGATATGGCTTCTAAATCAACTCTACTTTCCATTTCTTTCCAGGGTAACAAATTATTTGGTTCTCAGTTAGATTCTATTATCTCAACTGTTACTGGTGGGAAAGGAACTTTTTTACCACAGGATAAAAAATCTAAAGGTAAAAACAGGGCTAATAATCGTTTTCGTTCCTTTCGTTTCAACAAAGAACAAAAGCCTGATCCTTCGTCCTCAGGAGCAGTTTCAGTTTGGAAACCATCTCCAGTCTGGAATAAATCCAAGCCTGCTAGAAAGGCAAAGCCTGCTTCTAAGTCCACATGAAGGTGCGGCCCTCATTCCAGCTCAGCTGGTAGGGGGCAGGTTACGTTTTTTCAAAGAAATTTGGATCAATTCTGTTCACAATCTTTGGATTCAGAACATTGTTTCAGAAGGGTACAGAATTGGTTTCAAGATGAGACCTCCTGCAAAGAGATTTTTTCTTTCCCGTGTCCCAGTAAATCCAGTGAAAGCTCAAGCATTTCTGAATTGTGTTTCAGATCTAGAGTTGGCTGGAGTAATTATGCCAGTTCCAGTTCCGGAACAGGGGATGGGGTTTTATTCAAATCTCTTCATTGTACCAAAGAAGGAGAATTCCTTCAGACCAGTTCTGGATCTAAAAATATTGAATCATTATGTAAGGATACCAACGTTCAAGATGGTAACTGTAAGGACTATCTTGCCTTTTGTTCAGCAAGGGAATTATATGTCCACAATAGATTTACAGGATGCATATCTGCATATTCCGATTCATCCAGATCACTATCAGTTCCTGAGATTCTCTTTTCTGGACAAGCATTACCAGTTTGTGGCTCTACCGTTTGGCCTAGCTACAGCTCCAAGAATTTTTTCAAAGGTTCTCGGTGCCCTTCTGTCTGTAATCAGAGAACAGGGTATTGTGGTATTTCCTTATTTGGACGATATCTTGGTACTTGCTCAGTCTTTACATTTAGCAGAATCTCATACGAATCGACTTGTGTTGTTTCTTCAAGATCATGGTTGGAGGATCAATTTACCAAAAAGTTCTTTGATTCCTCAGACAAGGGTAACCTTTCTGGGTTTCCAGATAGATTCAGTGTCCATGACTCTGTCTTTAACAGACAAGAGACGTATAAAATTGATTGCAGCTTGTCGAAACCTTCAGTCACAATCATTCCCTTCGGTAGCCTTATGCATGGAAATTCTAGGTCTTATGACTGCTGCATCGGACGCGATCCCCTTTGCTCGTTTTCACATGCGACCTCTTCAGCTCTGTATGCTGAATCAATGGTGCAAGGATTACACAAAGATATCTCAATTAATATCTTTAAAACCGATTGTTCGACACTCTCTAACGTGGTGGACAGATCACCATCGTTTAATTCAGGGGGCTTCTTTTGTGCTTCCGACCTGGACTGTAATTTCAACAGATGCAAGTCTCACAGGTTGGGGAGCTGTGTGGGGATCTCTGACGGCACAAGGAGTTTGGGAATCTCAGGAGGTGAGATTACCGATCAATATTTTGGAACTCTGTGCAATTTTCAGAGCTCTTCAGTCTTGGCCTCTTCTGAAGAGAGAATCGTTCATTTGTTTTCAGACAGACAATGTCACAACTGTGGCATACATCAATCATCAAGGAGGGACTCACAGTCCTCTGGCTATGAAAGAAGTATCTCGAATTTTGGTTTGGGCGGAATCCAGCTCCTGTCTAATCTCTGCGGTTCATATCCCAGGTATAGACAATTGGGAAGCGGATTATCTCAGTCGCCAAACGTTGCATCCGGGCGAATGGTCTCTTCACCCAGAGGTATTTCTTCAAATTGTTCAAATGTGGGAACTTCCAGAAATAGATCTGATGGCGTCTCATCTAAACAAGAGACTTCCCAGGTATCTGTCCAGATCCCGGGATCCTCAGGCGGAGGCAGTGGATGCATTATCACTTTCTTGGAAGTATCATCCTGCCTATATCTTTCCGCCTCTAGTTCTTCTTCCAAGAGTAATCTCCAAGATTCTTTAGGAATGCTCGTTTGTTCTGCTGGTAGCTCCGGCATGGCCTCACAGGTTTTGGTATGCGGATCTTGTCCGGATGGCCTCTTGCCAACCGTGGACTCTTCCGTTAAGACCAGACCTTCTGTCACAAGGTCCTTTTTTCCATCAGGATCTGAAATCCTTAAATTTAAAGGTATGGAGATTGAACGCTTGATTCTTGGTCAAAGAGGTTTCTCTGACTCTGTGATTAATACTATGTTACAGGCTCGTAAATCTGTATCTAGAGAGATATATTATAGAGTCTGGAAGACTTATATTTCTTGGTGTCTTTCTCATCATTTTTCTTGGCATTCTTTTAGAATACCGAGAATTTTACAGTTTCTTCAGGATGGTTTAGATAAGGGTTTGTCCGCAAGTTCCTTGAAAGGTCAAATCTCTGCTCTTTCTGTTCTTTTTCACAGAAAGATTGCTATTCTTCCTGATATTCATTGTTTTGTACAAGCTTTGGTTCGTATAAAACCTGTCATTAAGTCAATTTCTCCTCCTTGGAGTTTGAATTTGGTTCTGGGAGCTCTTCAAGCTCCTCCGTTTGAACCTATGCATTCATTGGACATTAAATTACTTTCTTGGAAAGTTTTGTTTCTTTTGGCCATCTCTTCTGCCAGAAGAGTTTCTGAATTATCTGCTCTTTCTTGTGAGTCTCCTTTTCTGATTTTTCATCAGGATAAGGCGGTGTTGCGAACTTCTTTTGAATTTTTACCTAAAGTTGTGAATTCCAACAACATTAGTAGAGAAATTGTGGTTCCTTCATTATGTCCTAATCCTAAGAATTCTAAGGAGAAATCGTTGCATTCTTTGGATGTTGTTAGAGCTTTGAAATATTATGTTGAAGCTACTAAATCTTTCAGAAAGACTTCTAGTCTATTTGTTATCTTTTCCGGTTCTAGAAAAGGCCAGAAAGCTTCTGCCATTTCTTTGGCATCTTGGTTGAAATCTTTAATTCATCTTGCCTATGTTGAGTCGGGTAAAACTCCGCCTCAGAGAATTACAGCTCATTCTACTAGGTCAGTTTCTACTTCCTGGGCGTTTAGGAATGAAGCTTCGGTTGATCAGATTTGCAAAGCAGCAACTTGGTCCTCTTTGCATACTTTTACTAAATTCTACCATTTTGATGTATTTTCTTCTTCTGAAGCAGTTTTTGGTAGAAAAGTACTTCAGGCAGCGGTTTCAGTTTGAATCTTCTGCTTATGTTTTTCGTTAAACTTTATTTTGGGTGTGGATTATTTTCAGCAGGAATTGGCTGTCTTTATTTTATCCCTCCCTCTCTAGTGACTCTTGTGTGGAAAGATCCACATCTTGGGTAATCATTATCCCATACGTCACTAGCTCATGGACTCTTGCTAATTACATGAAAGAAAACATAATTTATGTAAGAACTTACCTGATAAATTCATTTCTTTCATATTAGCAAGAGTCCATGAGGCCCGCCCTTTTTTTGTGGTGGTTATGATTTTGTATAAAGCACAATTATTCCAATTCCTTATTTTATATGCTTTCGCACTTTTTTATCACCCCACTTCTTGGCTATTCGTTAAACTGAATTGTGGGTGTGGTGAGGGGTGTATTTATAGGCATTTTGAGGTTTGGGAAACTTTGCCCCTCCTGGTAGGAATGTATATCCCATACGTCACTAGCTCATGGACTCTTGCTAATATGAAAGAAATGAATTTATCAGGTAAGTTCTTACATAAATTATGTTTTTCTACATATAACTCCAGTACTTGTGAGCGCAACTTCTTTTTTTGGATTCTGTTCTATATGCCAGGGACGTGTGTGGCAGATACGCCTGAAGCTGCAGCCTATCGCCTGGATCCATACAGGGGGTGTGTCCCCCGCCCACTCTCCATTGTGCCGGGCTTCTTCCATACATCGGACGCTCAGGAGCAGCGCAATACGCAGTGAATTATTTTGTTAGTGTACTTTAGAGCACAGTAGTTAAGAGCTTTATAAACCGGCGTTAGCCCATAAAGCTCTTAACTCCTGACTTTTTTCTGCGGCTGGAGTCTTGTCGGTAGAGGGTCTACCGCTCACTTCAGCCAAGACTCTAAATACCGGCGTTAGAAAGATCCCATTGAAAAGATAGGATATGCAATTGGCGTAAGGGGATCCGCGGTATGGAAAAGTCGCGGCTGGAAAGTGAGCGTTAGACCCTTTCCTGGCTGACTCTAAATACCAGCGGGCGGTAAAAAGCAGTGTTAGGACCCCTTAACGCTGGTTTTGACGGCTAACGCAGAACTCTAAATCTAGGCGTATACTTCCTTTGCTAAGCCAGAACTATAGTTTCCTTGCTAAGTCAAAACTATACTTCCTTTGCTAAGCCAGAGCTATACTCCCTTTGCTAATAGAGAACTCTACTTTCTTTGCTAAGCCAGAACTTAAGTTTCTTTGTTAGGGGAACTATAGCTCCTTTGCTAAGCCAAAACTATACTTCCTTTGCTAAGAGAGAACTATACTTCCTTTGCTAAGCCAGGACTATACTTCCTTTGCTAAGCCAGGACTATACTTCCTTTGCTAAGCCAGGACTATACTTCCTTTGCTAAGCCAGGACTATACTTCCTTTGCTAAGCCAAAACTCTACTTCCTTTGCTAAGAGAGAACTATACTTCCTTTGCTAAGCCAGGACTATACTTCCTTTGCTAAGCCAGGACTATACTTCCTTTGCTAAGCCAGGACTATACTTCCTTTGCTAAGCCAAAACTCTACTTCCTTTGCTAAGACAGGACTATACTTCCTTTGCTAAGCCAAGACTATACTTCCTTTGCTAAGAGAGAACTATACTTCCTTTGCTAAGACAGGACTATACTTCCTTTGCTAAGCCAAGACTATACTTCCTTTGCTAAGACAGGACTATACTTCCTTTGCTAAGACAGGACTATACTTCCTTTGCTAAGACAGGACTATACTTCCTTTGCTAAGCCAGGACTATACTTCCTTTGCTAAGCCAGGACTATACTTCCTTTGCTAAGCCAAAACTCTACTTCCTTTGCTAAGCCAAAACTCTACTTCCTTTGCTAAGCCAAAACTCTACTTCCTTTGCTAAGCCAAAACTCTACTTCCTTTGCTAAGCCAGAACTCTACTTCCTTTGCTAAGCCAGAACTCTACTTCCTTTGCTAAGCCAGAACTCTACTTCCTTTGCTAAGCCAGAACTCTACTTCCTTTGCTAAGCCAGAACTCCACTTCCTTTGCTAAGCCAGAACTCTACTTCCTTTGCTAAGCCAGAACTCTACTTCCTTTGCTAAGCCAGAACTCTACTTACTTTGCTAAGCCAGGACTATACTTACTTTGATAAGCCAGAACTCTACTTACTTTGCTAAGCCAGAACTCTACTTACTTTGCTAAGCCAGAACTCTACTTACTTTGCTAAGCCAGAACTCTACTTACTTTGCTAAGCCAGAACTCTACTTACTTTGCTAAGCCAGAACTCTACTTACTTTGCTAAGCCAGAACTCTACTTACTTTGCTAAGCCAGGACTATACTTACTTTGATAAGCCAGAACTCTACTTACTTTGCTAAGCCAGGACTATACTTCCTTTGCTAAGAGAGAACTATACTTCCTTTGCTAAGCCAGGACTATACTTCCTTTGCTAAGCCAAGACTATACTTCCTTTGCTAAGACAGGACTATACTTCCTTTGCTAAGACAGGACTATACTTCCTTTGCTAAGACAGGACTATACTCCCTTTGCTAAGCCAGGACTATACTTCCTTTGCTAAGCCAGGACTATACTTCCTTTGCTAAGCCAAAACTCTACTTCCTTTGCTAAGCCAAAACTCTACTTCCTTTGCTAAGCCAAAACTCTACTTCCTTTGCTAAGCCAGAACTCTACTTCCTTTGCTAAGCCAGAACTCTACTTCCTTTGCTAAGCCAGAACTCTACTTACTTTGCTAAGCCAGAACTCTACTTACTTTGCTAAGCCAGAACTCTACTTACTTTGCTAAGCCAGAACTCTACTTACTTTGCTAAGCCAGAACTCTACTTACTTTGCTAAGCCAGAACTCTAATTACTTTGCTAAGCCAGAACTCTACTTACTTTGCTAAGCCAGGACTATACTTACTTTGATAAGCCAGAACTCTACTTACTTTGCTAAGCCAGGACTATACTTTATTTGCTAAGAGAGAACTCTACTGTCACTCTCTAGCTTTGAATTAAGGTGGAGCACGTTTGCGTAAGTCATAGTAATGTTTTTGCTGGAGCTGCGCTGCTTTGATATTAGAACGTAGAATATTTAAGCCATCTTGAATAGTAGTCAATGGCCTCTATTTATTAAAGACAGTGCGGATCAGGTCCGCCAGACCTCGCTGAATACGGAGAGCAATACGCTCTCCGTATTCAGCATTGCACCAGCAGCTCACAAGAGCTGCTGGTGCAACGCCGCCCCCTGCAGACTCGCGGCCAATGGGACGCCAGCAGGGGGTGTCAATCAACCCGATCGTACTCGATCGGGTTGAATTGCGGCGATGTCTGTCCGCCTGCTCAGAGCACGTGTACAGGTTATGGAGCAGCGGTCTTTGTGACTGCTGCTTCATAACTGCTGTTTCTGGCGAGCCATTCGGAGCTTGATAGATAGGCCTCTATGTATCGGTAACAGCTGGACAGTTGCAAGAGGAGGGAGAAAGAAATTGGAAAGTTGGATGAAATCCATAGTTGGCATAAAATGGGGTTCTTTTAGTTGTTGAACTGATGGTTTTGTTGAAGGCAAATTCTCGGCTAGATTTAGAGTTCTGCGGCCAAAGGGGTGCGTTAGCTACGCATGCTTTTTTTCCCCCGCACCTTTTAAATACCGCTGGTATTTAGAGTTCACAGAATGGCTGCGTTAGGCTCCAAAAAGGGAGCGTAGAGCATATTTACCGTCACTGCAACTCTAAATTCCAGCGGTGCTTACGGACGCGGCCAGCTTCAAAAACGTGCTCGTGCACGATTCCCCCATAGAAAACAATGGGGCCATTTGAGCTGAAAAAAAACCTAACACCTGCAAAAAAGCAGCGTTCAGCTCCTTACGCAGCCCCATTGTTTTCTATGGGGAAACACTTCCTACGTCTGCACCTAACACTCTAACATGTGCCCCGAGTCTAAACACCCCTAACCTTACACTTATTAACCCCTAATCTGCCGCCCCCGCTATCGCTGACACCTGCATATTTTTTTAACCCCTAATCTGCCGCTCCGTACACCGCCGCTACCTACATTATCCCTATGTACCCCTAATCTGCTGCCCCTAACACCGCCGACCCCTATATTATATTTATTAACCCCTAATCTGCCCCCCACAACGTCGCCTCCACCTACCTACAATAATGAACCCCTAATCTGCTGACCGAACCGCACCGCTACTATAATAAATGTATTAACCCCTAATCCGCCTCACTCCCGCCTCAATAACCCTATAATAAATAGTATTAACCCCTAATCTGCCCTCCCTAACATCCCCGACACCTAACTTCAAACATTAACCCCTAATCTGCCGACCGGAGCTCACCGCTATTCTAATAAATTTTTTAACCCCTAAAGCTAAGTCTAACCCTAACACCCCCCTAAGTTAAATATAATTTTTATATAACGAAATAAATTAACTCTTATTAAATAAATTATTCCTATTTAAAGCTAAATACTTACCTGTAAAATAAACCCTAATATAGCTACAATATAAATTATAATTATATTGTAGCTATTTTAGGATTAATATTTATTTTACAGGCAACTTTGTAATTATATTAACCAGGTACAATAGCTATTAAATAGTTAATAACTATTTAATAGTTACCTAGTTAAAATAATTACAAAATTACCTGTAAAATAAATCCTAACCTAAGTTACAATTAAACCTAACACTACACTATCACTAAATTAATTAAATACAATACCTACAATTATCTACAATTAAACCTAACACTACACTATCACTAAATTAATTAAATACAATACCTACAATTATCTACAATTAAACCTAACACTACACTATCAATAAATTAATTAAATACAATATCTACAAATAAATACAATGAAATAAACTAACTAAAGTACAAAAAATAAAAAATAACTAAGTTACAAAAAATAAAAAAATATTTACAAACATTAGAAAAATATTACAACAATTTTAAACTAATTACACCTACTCTAAGCCCCCTAATAAAATAACAAAGACCCCCAAAATAAAAAAATGCCCTACCCTATTCTAAATTAAAAAAGTTCAAAGCTCTTTTACCTTACCAGCCCTGAAAAGGGCCCTTTGCGGGGCATGCCCCAAAGAATTCAGCTCTTTTGCCTGTAAAAAAAACACATACAATACCCCTCCCCCCAACATTACAACCCACCACCCACATACCCCTAATCTAACCCAAACCCCCCTTAAATAAACCTAACACTAAGCTTCTGAAGATCTCCCTACCTTGTCTTCACCTCACCGGGTTCAGCGATCGGTCCAGAAGAGGGTCCGAAGTCTTGATCCAAGCGGCGGCTGAAGAACTCCATCATCGGGCTGAAGTCGGAAGTCCATCATCGGGATGAAGTCTTCTATCAAGCGGCATCTTCAATCTTCTTTCTTCTGGAGCGGAGTGGAGCCATCTTCTTCCCAACCAACACGGATCCATCCTCTTCAACCGACGCCTACTCGCCGAATGACGGTTCCTTTAAATGACGTCATCCAAGATGGCGTCCCTCGAATTCCGATTGGCTGATAGGATTCTATCAGCCAATCGGAATTAAGGTAGGAATATTCTGATTGGCTGATGGAATCAGCCAATCAGATTCAAGTTCAATCCGATTGGCTGATCCAATCAGCCAATCAGATTGAGCTCGCATTCTATTGGCTGATCGGAACAGCCAATAGAATGCAAGCTCAATCTGATTGGCTGATTGGATCAGCCAATCGGATTGAACTTGAATCTGATTGGCTGATTCCATCAGCCAATCAGAATATTCCTACCTTAATTCCGATTGGCTGATAGAATCCTATCAGCCAATTGGAATTCGAGGGACGCCATCTTGGATGACGTTATTTAAAGGAACCGTCATTCGGCGAGTAGGCGTCGGTTGAAGAGGATGGATCCGCGTCGGTTGGGAAGAAGATGGCTCCGCTCCAGAAGAAAGAAGATTGAAGATGCCGCTTGATAGAAGACTTCATCCCGATGATGGACTTCCGACTTCAGCCCGATGATGGAGTTCTTCAGCCGCCGCTTGGATCAAGACTTCGGACCCTCTTCTGGACCGATCGCTGAACCCGGTGAGGTGAAGACAAGGTAGGAAGATCTTCAGGGGCTTAGTGTTAGGTTTATTTAAGGGGGGTTTGGGTTAGATTAGGGGTATGTGGGTGGTGGGTTGTAATGTTGGGGGGAGGGGTATTGTATGTGTTTTTTTTACAGGCAAAAGAGCTGAATTCTTTGGGGCATGCCCCGCAAAGGGCCCTTTTCAGGGCTGGTAAGGTAAAAGAGCTTTGAACTTTTTTAATTTAGAATAGGGTAGGGCATTTTATTATTTTGGGGGTCTTTGTTATTTTATTATGGGGCTTAGAGTAGGTGTAATTAGTTTAAAATTGTTGTAATATTTTTCTAATGTTTGTAAATATTTTTTTATTTTTTGTAACTTAGTTATTTTTTATTTTTTGTACTTTAGTTAGTTTATTTCATTGTATTTATTTGTAGATATTGTATTTAATTAATTTATTGATAGTGTAGTGTTAGGTTTAATTGTAGATAATTGTAGGTATTGTATTTAATTAATTTATTGATAGTGTAGTGTTAGGTTTTATTGTAACTTAGGTTAGGATTTATTTTACAGGTAATTTTGTAATTATTTTAACTAGGTAACTATTAAATAGTTATTAACTATTTAATAGTTATTGTACCTGGTTAATATAATTACAAAGTTGCCTGTAAAATAAATATTAATCCTAAAATAGCTACAATATAATTATAATTTATATTGTAGCTATATTAGGGTTTATTTTACAGGTAAGTATTTAGATTTAAATAGGAATAATTTATTTAATAAGAGTTAATTTATTTCGTTAGAATAAAATTATATTTAATTTAGGGGGGTGTTAGGGTTAGAATTAGCTTTAGGGGTTAAAAAATTTATTAGAGTAGCGTTGAGCTCTGATCGGCAGATTAGGGGTTAATACTTGAAGTTAGGTGTCGGCGATGTTAGGGAGGGCAGATTAGGGGTTAATACTATTTATTATAGGGTTATTGAGGCGGATTAGGGGTTAATAACTTTATTATAATAGCGGCGCGGTCCGGTCGGCAGATTAGGGGTTAATAAGTGTAGGTAGGTAGCGGCGACGTTGGGGGCGGCATATTAGGGGTTAATAAATATAATATAGGGGTCGGCGGTGTTAGGGGCAGCAGATTAGGGGTTCATAGGGATAACGTAGGTGGCAGCGGTGTGCGGTCGGCAGATTAGGGGTTAAAAATTTTTAATAGAGTGGCGGCGATGTGGGGGGCCTCGGTTTAGGGGTACATAGGTAGTTTATGGGTGTTAGTGTACTTTAGAGCACAGTAGTTAAGAGCTTTATAAACCGGCGTTAGCCCAGAAAGCTCTTAACTACTGACTTTTTTCTGCGGCTGGAGTTTTGTCGTTAGATTTCTAACGCTCACTTCAGGCACGACTCTAAATACCGGCGTTAGAATGATCCCATTGAAAAGATAGGATACGCAAATGGCGTAGGGGGATCTGCGGTATGGAAAAGTCGCGGCTGCAAAGTGAGCATTAGACCCTTTAATGACTGACTCCAAATACCAGAGGGCGGTAAAAACCAGCGTTAGGAGCCTCTAACGCTGGTTTTGACGGCTACCGCCCAACTCTAAATCTAGCCGTTAGCGAGTAATAAAAGGTTTAGCCAATTATCCTGTAGATGAGTCGTGAAACAGTGAAGATACTGCTCCAACCACTGGTTTGTTCTTTCCGATAATCCATTGGTTTGTGGGTGATAAGCACTGCTAAACTTTATTTCAACAGAAAGGGTTTTGCACAATTCTCTCCAGTAGTTGGAAGTAAACTGTACTCCTCTATCGGTGTGAGACTGATAGGTAGGCCATGTAGTCTGACAATGTTGTTTATAAACAACTCAGCTGTCTTAGAGGCAGATGGAGTCCCTTTTGTAGGGATGAAGTGTGCCATCTTGGTTAGTTGATTGACAATCACCAAGATGGTATCATGTTGCTGTGAAGGAGGGAGTTCAACTATAAAATCCATAGATAGGAATTGCCAAGGTTTCAGAGGAACGGGTAATGATGTGAGTAATCCATAGGGAGGTCTTCTCTCTGATTTGCAGTGAGCACAAGTGGTGAAAAAATCTGTGGTAGACTGTTGCATCTTGGGCCACTAAAAATGTCATTGTAGTAGTTCTAGGGTCTTCTGTATACCCGTGTGCCCCGTCAGGGAAGTGTCATGAACATGTTTTAAAACAGAGGTTCGTAAAGAAGTGGGAATATAAAATTTCTCTTCTTTGTATAGTAGTCCATTGCTCTCTGTATGTAACAAATGATGAGGAATGGAAACATCATTTAGTAGAGCTGACTTTACTTTACAGCTGAAGTCATCAAGAATACCAATTAAACGCTCAGGAGGTATAATGGTACTGGGAGCTTGTGGTGCAGGCGATGGGAACATCCTGGAAAGAGAATCGGCTTTTCCTTTCCTTGAACCGGGTCGGTAGACAATAGTGTAATTGAATCTTTCAAAATATAGACTCCAACGTACTTGTCTGGCAGATTTTTATTGGTTTTCAGATATTCCAAATTTTGATGATCAGAATAAATAATAATAGGTAGTGACGTTGATTAAAATAAATGTCACCAACTGGGTAGTGAGTCTCTGCTAAAGTAAGTACCCTGGAATGGTAAGTAACAGGATGTATAGTATCATTTCATGATTTTCTTTGGGAAAGAACTGCTCCAAGGGCAAAGTCTGAGGCATCAACTTCCAGAATATATTGAAGAGATGGATCAGGCATTTGGAGAATGGGTTTCGTAGTAAATCTCTCTTTAAGATGGTTGAAAGCTAGCTGGGCTTCTGTATTCCATAAACATTTTGAATTAATTCCAGTGAGAGTAGTGAGTGGTTTTATAATTGTTGAATAATTTTTAATAAATTTCCTATAGAAGTTTGCAAAACCTAGAAACTTTTGTAAGGCTTTCTTATTCTAAGATCCAGGCCAGTTTAGAAAAGTTTCAATTTTTGCATCTTCCATCTGTATACCACCAGGTGTTATGTGGTAACCCAAAAAACTGATTTTGTCTGTCTCGAAGATACATTTCTCCAATTTTGCATATAAATGATGAGTGTGAAGTCTTGAAAGAACCCAACGAACATGCTTACGATGTTCTTGAATGGAGGAGGAATAGATCAGAATATCGTCCAGGTATATAACCACGCATACATCCAATAAATCTCGAAAAATATTGATAAAAAACTGAAACGTAGCTAATGCATTACACAGGGCGAAAAGCATAACCAAATATTCGTATAAACCATACCTAGTACTGAGGGGGTTGTAGAGCTAGGGGAGCTCTATTTAATTTTAATTATACTCAGAACTTTAGTCCTATACAAATGGCGAGATATATTTATCTAATTTAACATTGATTTAACTTACGGTACTTCGTTTACGCAAAAGCTGTCTTAGAGTTGTGTATGCAGTTTCATCTGCAGGCAGCCTGCTACTCATAATTACGAGTGGGAATGTGGACCGCACTAAGCGGCAATAACAATTTAATTTAGAGTTGTGTATGCAGTTACATCTGCAAGCAGCCTGCTACTCAAAATTACAGAGTGGGAATGTGGACTGCACCAAGCGGCAATGATAATTTAACTCAGTGTTGTGTATGCAATCACGTTTGCAAGCAACCTGCTACTCCAAACACGGAGTGTGAATGCGGACCGCACTAAGAGGCAATAACACTACAATTCAGTGAACAACAACACCCATTAGTAGCTCTGTCACCTTAATATACAATGCAAACGGGGAACTACACCCAGCAGCATTAATGTTAACAACAGCGTTTGCTGTACAAATTATAAAAGGCATTAGTAGTTGTATTACAGGCATACTAAGTGTAAATGTGAACTATATGTAACACCTGTAATAGTATCAACAGCAACATTGAAACACCAACAGCTAATATATTCTCTTAATTTAATTTGTGCAAACTATACTAAATGCAACATAACTAACTCCACTGTTTCCATTCCAACTACACCCTGTTCCAAATTATTATGCCAATGATATCTTTCTCATTTACCTAAATAATTGATGTAAACAACAGTCAGTATAATTCTCATGTTATCAACTATTAAGAGTACAATTCAAAATAAAAAACTTACAATGCACTGTTCCAAATTATTACGCACAGTAAGTTTCAAAACACTTTATAGGTTGTAAAGAACTGAAAATTATCATTTGTTGTGTTTGCAGCATATTTACTGAAATCAAAAGCTATTTCAATCAAACTTTGAACAACATTTTAACTTTTTAAACATTTTAACAGGTCATGTTACATTTTAACATAGGACCCCTTATTTGATAGCAGCTTCACAAGTCTTGCATCCATTGAACTTGTGAGTTTTTGGACAGTTTCTGCTTGAATTTGTTTGCAAGATGTCAGAATAGCCTCCCAGAGCTGCTGTTTGGATGTAAACTGCCTCCCACTCTCATAGATCTTTTGCTTGAGGAGGCTCCAAAGGTTTTCAATAGGATTAAGGTCAGGGGAGGATGGAGGCCATACCATGACTTTCTCTCCTTTTATCCCCATAGCAGCCATTGATGCAGAGGTATTCTTTGCAGCATGAGATGGTGCATTGTCATGCATGAAGATGATTTTATTACGGAAAGCATAGTTCTTCCTTCTGTACCAGGGAAGGAAGCGGTCAGTCAGGAACTCCACAAGTTTTGCAGAGGTCATCTTTACACCTTCGGGGACCCTAAAGGGGCTGACCAGCTCTCTTCCCATGATTCCGGCCCAAAACATGACTCCACCACCACCTTGCTGACATCGCAGCCTTGTTGGAACAGGGTGGCTGTCCACCAACCATCCACTACTCCATCAATCTGGACCATGCAGGGTTGCACGGCACTCATCAGTGAACAGGACTGTTTGAAAATTAGTCTTCATGTATTTTTCTGCCCAATGCAGCCAGTTCTGATTGTGAGCATTGGTTAGTGGTGGTCGAATGGAAGGTTTATGCACAGTTGCAAGACTCTGGAGGACTCTACACCTTGATGTCTGTGGGACTCCAGAGGCACCAGCAGCTTCAAATGTCTGTTTGCTGCTATGTAATGGTATTTTAGCAGCTGCTCTCTTGATCCAATGCATGGATCTGGCAGAAATCTTCCTCAATGTGCCTTTATCTGCACAAACCCGTCTGTGCTCTGAATCAGCCACAAATCTCTTTATAGTGCAATGATCACGCTTAAGTTTTCATGAAATATCTAATGTTTTCATACCTCGTGTAAGGCATTGAACTATTTCACTCTTTTCGGCAGCAGAGAGATCCTTTTTCTTCCCCATATTGCTTGAAAATGGTACTCTGCTTAATAATGTGGAACACCCTCCTTTAGTAGTTTTTCCTTTAATTGGGCTCACCTGGCAATCTAATTACCGCAGGTGTCTGAGATTGTTTTCAGTGATCAAAAGAGCCCTGAGACACAATGCCATCAATGAGTTAAAATGAAATAGAATTTGCATAATAATTTGGAACAGGGTGTAGATGTTATACCTATAAGGATCAGTGGTGAACAAACCATATTAAGTATAAGCAGTCTGTTAATCCATTTAAATAAGTTGATGCCAACTGTATACAGAGGCAATAACAATGTGTAACACGGACCACTAAGTAAACACAGAATCAGTGGTTACAATTACAACAGTAAACATAGCTATATATAATTATTGATTAATACTTGGGAGACATCCAGAGAGACTGTATAATCTCTACCACTATCAGTACAGAGATAGATATTGTACAAACATTATCAAAGTAACATGGTATTACGATTTATTAATACTCTCAAATGACCCTAACCCTAACCCTAATAAATGTCCTTGGACCACATTACCAAGTACATGTTGAAACTTTCTAAGTAACCCTGACAGAGTTACTTACTAAGTCATAACAAGTGGCACAATAAATAATTATCCAACCAATCCTATTGTCAAGCAATTCATAGCTTCAGACAATATATATAGCTAACGCAACAAGGTCATATTATATCAGACCATTGAATGGATATATCACCATTTACCCTCTGAAGCCCCTTGTTTATTTGCACTGATACTCACAACTATTCATCTATCATAATATTATACACAGTTACAATCAACACATTCCTTTGCCGCCCCACGGCCACATAAATACAACTATATGGGATTTAAAGTATTGCCGAATTACCAACATAAGAAATAATTTTTATTAAATCTTATTCTAAGACAGCAGTAATCCAAACATTATATTTATGTTTATTTCTTACTCTGAGAGGAGTTGAATATTATTGGCACTCATTACAGATGATAATGAAATACATTGCCAACATCAGCTAGCAATAAAGCTATTACATATTGGGTCACTAAATGTATCATTATCATAGTGGTAGGATAATGGTAGGAGTCCAATGAGAGATATGAGGTCATTCTCAGTGAATGACAATTAAGTGATCACAACTGATATTCCTCACTCTTAATGCAGAAATGATTAAACGTGAGTATACGTAAGACACACTCACTTTACCATATTCTGCACTAGACGCATACCATCTCTATACCATCCCTAAAACTACCTTTAACATATCAAAGGCTCACTTTACCATATTCTGCACTAGACGCATACCATTTCTATACCATCCCTAAAACTACCTTTAACATATCAAAGGCTCACTTTACCATATTCTGCACTAGATACCATCTCTATACCATCCCTAAAACTACCTTTAACATATCAAAGGCTCACTTTACCATATTCTGCACTAGATACCATCTCTATACCATCCCTAAAACTACCTTTAACATATCAAAGGCTCACTTTACCATATTCTGCACTAGATACCATCTCTATACCATCCCTAAAACTACCTTTAACATATCAAAGGCTCACTTTACCATATTCTGCACTAGACGCATACCATCTCTATACCATCCCTAAAACTACCTTTAACATATCAAAGGCTCACTTTACCATATTCTGCACTAGACGCATACCATCTCTATACCATCCCTAAAACTACCTTTAACATATCAAAGGCTCACTTTACCATATTCTGCACTAGACGCATACCATCTCTATACCATCCCTAAAACTACCTTTAACATATCAAAGGCTCACTTTACCATATTCTGCACTAGACGCATACCATCTCTATACCATCCCTAAAACTACCTTTAACATATCAAAGGCTCACTTTACCATATTCTGCACTAGACGCATACCATCTCTATACCATCCCTAAAACTACCTTTAACATATCAAAGGCTCACTTTACCATATTCTGCACTAGACGCATACCATCTCTATACCATCCCTAAAACTACCTTTAACATATCAAAGGCTCACTTTACCATATTCTGCACTAGACGCATACCATCTCTATACCATCCCTAAAACTACCTTTAACATATCAACGGCTCACTTTACCATATTCTGCACTAGACGCATACCATCTCTATACCATCCCTAAAACTACCTTTAACATATCAAAGGCTCACTTTACCATATTCTGCACTAGACGCATACCATCTCTATACCATCCCTAAAACTACCTTTAACATATCAAAGGCTCACTTTACCATATTCTGCACTAGACGCATACCATCTCTATACCATCCCTAAAACTACCTTTAACATATCAAAGGCTCACTTTACCATATTCTGCACTAGACGCATACCATCTCTATACCATCCCTAAAACTACCTTTAACATATCAAAGGCTCACTTTACCATATTCTGCACTAGACGCATACCATCTCTATACCATCCCTAAAACTACCTTTAACATATCAACGGCTCACTTTACCATATTCTGCACTAGACGCATACCATCTCTATACCATCCCTAAAACTACCTTTAACATATCAAAGGCTCACTTTACCATATTCTGCACTAGATACCATCTCTATACCATCCCTAAAACTACCTTTAGCATATCAAAGGCTCACTTTAAATTTAGGATGGGGCCTATAGTTCTGTAGTAGTTTTTAATTTTGATTCCTTTCAATATCTACTAATAAAAGTAAATTTTTAAATTCCCAATTTCTCACCTTTAGTCCAGGCATAGAGTGCTAGATGTGCAGTTTTTAGTGGGGGTCTTCTCCTCTTTGTGCCAAGTATATTACTTACTGCACAGCACCACTTTTCTATTAAATAATCACTAAGACATGAATACATATCGTGTCAGTTAATGTAAATATAGAAAAGCTTGCCGTGGTGGTGCCACTGTATTTGTGTTGTAGTTATCTAGTACTGAAAGCAGTCTTCATTACCATGCTTTATACGCACCTCTGAGATTCAGTTTTGTAAATATAGTAGCCTTTTGTAACCTTTCCACTAATTCAGGTATTATAGCGATTTTTTATAGTAATTTTATTCAATTGGCGGTAATCAATTATAGGAAGCAGTGAGTTTTGTTTATTTCGTACAAAAAAACATTCCAGCAGCAGCTGGAGATGTAGAGAGTCTGATGAAGCCTTTTGTAAGATTCTCTTCAATGTAGTTGTTAAGATGGAGTAGTTCTGGTTCCGAAAGTGGGTAAATATGTCCAAATGGTACCGTGGCTCCAGGTAGAAGATCAATAGGACAATCATAGGGTCTGTGCAGAGGTAAAGTCTCTGCTTCTTTTTTGCTAAAGACATCTTGGAATTCATCCTACTGGGGTGGAATTGCAGGAGTACTGAGCTGTAATACTATATTGTGTTGAAAACACGTGTTACAACAGTAGTTCGATTTAAATTCCAGATGCATATCACTCCAAGAAATAGTAGGTGAATGTAATTGCAACCACGGAATACCCAAAACAATCGGGAACAATGGTGAGGGTATAACCTCAAAAGAAACAATAAATTCGGTATGTCCTACATGTGTAGAGATTTCTATAGGTATAGTTTGGTGAGTAATAGGCCCTGAAGTAATAGAGGTTCCATCTATGACTCTTACAGTAATTGGGGTATGTTTTGCCATACGAGGTATTTTATTATTTAGGACAAAAGAGGAGTCAATAAGGTTACTGCATCTATTGAAGGATATACCTTACCAGAAGCAGGTTTCTTTAAGGGAGTATGACAATATAGCAATTGCAGGACATGATACAAACAGTCAGTAAGTAATGCCTTAGTATATCTTCTGTAAAAAGTTACCAGTGGTTTAAATAGGAGTACACAGTGAGTGCATACAGGAGATGAACAGCTGATAAGATGTGAGCACAGGCAAAAGAGAGAGACACCATCCAGGGTAAACAAGTAATGATATTACTTTGAGAGTTTGCACAAACAGTTTAGAGAACAATTTGTATTTGCACATAGATACTTTCAGCATGGAAATGGCATCTGAAGCATGATCAGAGGAATCACATTTAGAGAGCTATTCATTAACCAAGCAATGAGCAATGGTGCAGCTGCTATTTATTGATTGAGAGGTAGTGTGCAAAAGGTAAGCTGGGTTAAAGGGGCAGAGGAAAATATATGACATCTACTTCCTTTGCTAAGCCAGGACTATAAATCTGTCAGATAGTGCTCCTCGACTTCTTGGGGGCTAAGAGTTAGATAATCTTGACCCAAAAAGGTTGTCAGGCAAACAGATTGCCAAGAGAGGCACAGATGGTGAAGAATATAGCCACAAACAAGCTCTAAATCAGATCATTTGCACTGAGTAGTGGCCATCATGGAACACCGCCCACCGGAAGACTGCTTCATTGGATTTGTTACTTACCTTGCCAATTTCCTGTCAAACGTGCAGAAGCCCTTGAGAAGACTTCTGGACAAGGATGCAGTTTAGTACTGGCTTGCAGGACATAAAACGCGTGGTCACTAATAAACCTGTGTTGCAATATTACAAAGCCTGTCACTATTTAAAGCGTAAAAACTGGAACTGGATGTTGCCTACTCAAAGAAGGTAAACCTGTTGCATTTGCATCCAGGGCACTCACATCAACTGAACAAAATTATGCACAAATTGAAAAGAAACATCTAGAAACCCCTTCTATTCGCACCCAAACGCCTTATATATTCTGCAGCGCAAAAAACAAGGTTTAATATAAAAGGTTGCCTTTAGAAGAAACAAATGGGAAGAGGACCCTGCCAGGAGTTGCACTGTTGTAAATCAGCTCTCATGAAGCAGCTGGGCGTGTAGGCTACATGCTAAGGGGGTTCAAGGGGATAACTAAAGGAGAAGAGGGACTAAGATAAGAAAATGTTAGTGTATATTATATGCACCCCTAAACAGTAGAGTCTTTAAGGAGCGCTTGAAAGTGTGAAAACTAGAGGGGAGAGACTTATGGAGCGAGGCAGAGAGTTCTATAAAATAGGGGCCAGTTTGGAGGAGTCAGGTAGACAGGAATGTGAGGAGGTCATGAGCATAGCCCACTGCAATAAACATCCTAACCTATTAATACCTATACCGCCAAAAGCCCACCGCAATAATAAGGGTAGGAGAGAGGGAGTGCAATAGTTGTGAGGGGATGGGAACAAGGGGACAGGTAGTGAGGTGAGAGGAGGATATAAGGGTAGGAGAGAGGGAGGGGCAGTAAGTGTGAGGGGATGGGAACAAGTGGACAGGTAGTGAGGTGAGAGGAGAATATAAGGGTAGGAGAGAGAGGGAAGGCAGTAGGTGTGAGGGGATGGGAACAAGGGGCAGGTAGTGCGGAGGTTATAAGGGTAGGAGAGAGAGGGAGGGCAGTAGGTGTGAGGGGATGGGAACAAGGGGCAGGTAGTGAGGTGAGAGGAGGATATGAGAGAGAGAGAGAGAGAGAGGGAAGGCAGTAGGTGTGAGGGGATGGGAACAAGGGGACAGGTAGTGAGGTGAGAGGAGGATATAAGGGTAGGAGAGAGAGGGAGGGCAGTAGGTGTGAGGGGATGGAAACAAGGGGACAGGTAGTGAGGTGAGAGGAGTATATAGGGGTAGGAGAGAGAGGGAAGGCAGTAGGTGTGAGGGGATGGGAACAAGGGGCAGGTAGTGAGGTGAGAGGAGGTTATAAGGGTAGGAGAGAGAGGGAGGGCAGTAGGTGTGAGGGGATGGGAACAAGGGGCAGGTAGTGAGGTGAGAGGAGGTTATAAGGGTAGGAGAGAGAGGGAGGGCAGTAGGTGTGAGGGGATGGGAACAAGGGGCAGGTAGTGAGGTGAGAGGAGGTTATAAGGGTAGGAGAGAGAGGGAGGACAGTAGGTGTGAGGGGATGGGAACAAGGGGCAGGTAGTGAGGTGAGAGGAGGTTATAAGGGTAGGAGAGAGAGGGAGGGCAGTAGGTGTGAGGGGATGGGAACAAGGGGCAGGTAGTGAGGTGAGAGGAGGTTAGAAGGGTAGGAGAGAGAGGGAGGGCAGTAGGTGTGAGGGGATGGGAACAAGGGGCAGGTAGTGAGGTGAGAGGAGGTTATAAGGGTAGGAGAGAGAGGGAGGGCAGTAGGTGTGAGGGGGTGGGAACAAGGGGCAGGTAGTGAGGTGAGAGGAGGTTATAAGGGTAGGAGAGAGAGGGAGGGCAGTAGGTGTGAGGGGATGGGAACAAGGGGCAGGTAGTGAGGTGAGAGGAGGTTATAAGGGTAGGAGAGAGAGGGAGGGCAGTAGGTGTGAGGGGATGGGAACAAGGGGCAGGTAGTGAGGTGAGAGGAGGATGAGAGAGAGAGAGAGAGAGAGAGAGAGAGAAAAGTAGGTGTAAGGGGATGGGAACAAGGGACAGGTAGTTAGGTGAGAGGAGGTTATAAGGGTAGGAGAGAGGGAGGGCAATAGTTGTGAGGGGATGGAAACAGGTAGTGAGGTGAGAGGACGAAATAAGGGTAGGAGAGAGGGCAGTAGGTGTGAGGGGATGGGAACAAGGGGGCAGGTAGTGAGGTGAGAGGAGGATATAAGAGTAGGAGAGAGGGAGGGCAGTAGGTGTGAGGGGATGGGAACAAGGGGGCAGGTAGTGAGGTGAGAGGAGGATATAAGAGTAGGAAAGAGGGGGCAGTAGGTGTGAGGGGATGGGAACAAGAAGGCAGGTAGTGAGGTGAGAGGAGTATATAATGGTAGGAGAGAGAGAGAGGGCAGTAGGTGTGAGGGGATGGGAACAAGGGGACACTAAGTGAGGTGAGAGGAGGATATAATGGTAGGAGAGAGAGAGAGAGGGCAGTAGGTGTGAGGGGATGGGAACAAGGGGGCAGGTAGTGAGGTGAGAGGAGGATATAATGGTAGGAGAGAGAGAGAGGGCAGTAGGTGTGAGGGGATGGGAACAAGGGGGCAGGTAGTGAGGTGAGAGGAGGATATAATGGTAGGAGAGAGAGAGAGAGAGGGCAGTAGGTGTGAGGAGATGGGAACAAGGGGACAGGTAGTGAGGTGAGAGGAGGATAAAAGGGTAGGAGAGAGAGAGAGAGGGCAGTAGGTGTGAGGAGATGGGAACAAGGGGACAGGTAGTGAGAGGAGGATATAAGGGTAGGAGAGAGAGAGAGAGAAAGAGAGAGAGAGAGGGCAGTAGGTGTGAGGGGATGGGAACAAGGGGGCAGGTAGTGAGGAAAGAGGAGGATATAAGGGTAGGAGAGAGAGAGAGGGCAGTAGGTGTGAGGAGATGGGAACAAGTGGACAGGTAGTGAGGTGAGAGGAGGATATAAGGATAGGAGAGAGAGAGGGCAGTAGGTGTGAGGGGATGGGAACAAGGGGCAGGTAGTGAGGTGAGAGGAGGTTATAAGGATAGGAGAGAGGGAGGGCAGTACGTGTGAGGGGATGGGAACAAGGGGCAGGTAGTGAGGTGAGAGGAGGATATAAGGGTAGGAGAGAGAGAGGGCAGTAAGTGTGAGGGGATGGGAACAAGGGGCAGGTAGTGAGGTGAGAGGAGGTTATAAGGGTAGGAGAGAGGGAGGGCAGTACTTGTGAGGGGATGGGAACAAGGGGCAGGTAGTGAGGTGAGAGGTTATAAGGGTAGGAGAGAGGGAAGGCAGTAGGTGTGAGGGGATGGGAACAAGGGGCAGGTAGTGAGGTGAGAGGAGGTTATAAGGGTAGGAGAGAGGGAGGGCAGTAGGTGTGAGGGGATGGGAACAAGGGGACAGGTAGTGAGGTGAGAGGAGGATACAAGGGTAGGAAACAGAGAGGGCAGTACGTGTGAGGGGATGGGAACAAGGGGACAGGTAGTGAGGTGAGAGGAGGATATAAGGGTAAGAGAGAGGGAGGGCAGTAGGTGTGAGGGGATGGGAACAAGGGGCAGGAAGTGAGGTGAGAGGATATAATGGTAGGAGAGAGAGAGGGCAGTAGGTGTGAGGGGATGGGAACAAGGGGGCAGGTAGTGAGGTGAGAGGAGGATATAATGGTAGGAGAGAGAGAGAGGGCAGTAGGTGTGAGGAGATGGGAACAAGGGGACAGGTAGTGAGGTGAGAGGAGGATATAAGGGTAGGAGAGAGAGAGAGAGAGGGCAGTAGGTGTGAGGAGATGGGAACAAGGGGACAGGTAGTGAGGTGAGAGGAGGATATAAGGGTAGGAGAGAGAGAGAGAGAGAGAGAGAGAGAGAGAGAGAGAGAGAGAGAGAGAAAGAGAGAGGGCAGTAGGTGTGAGGGGATGGGAACAAGGGGGCAGGTAGTGAGGAGAGAGGAGGATATAAGGGTAGGAGAGAGAGAGAGAGAGGGCAGTAGGTGTGAGGAGATGGGAACAAGTGGACAGGTAGTGAGGTGAGAGGATATAAGGGTAGGAGAGAGAGAGGGCAGTAGGTGTGAGGGGATGGGAACAAGGGGCAGGTAGTGAGGTGAGAGGAGGTTATAAGGATAGGAGAGAGGGAGGGCAGTAGGTGTGAGGGGATGGGAACAAGGGGCAGGTAGTGAGGTGAGAGGAGGATATAAGGGTAGGAGAGAGAGAGGGCAGTAGGTGTGAGGGGATGGGAACAAGGGGCAGGTAGTGAGGTGAGAGGAGGTTATAAGGGTAGGAGAGAGGGAGGGCAGTACGTGTGAGGGGATGGGAACAAGGGGGCAGGTAGTGAGGTGAGGTTATAAGGGTAGGAGAGAGGGAGGGCAGTAGGTGTGAGGGGGTGGGAACAAGGGGGCAGGTAGTGAGGTGAGAGAGAGATAGATGTGAGGGGATGGGAACAAGGGACAGGTAGTGAGGTGAGAGGAGGATATAAGAGTAGGAGAGAGGGAGGGCAGTAGGTGTGAGGGGATGGGAACAAGGGGGCAGGTAGTGAGGTGAGAGGAGGATATAAGGGTAGGAGAGAGGGAGGGCAGTAGGTGTGAGGGGATGGGAACAAGGGCAGGTAGTGAGGTGAGAGGAGGATATAAGGGTAGGAGAGAGAGGGAGGGGGACAATGGGAGAGGTAGTGAGGTGAGAGGAGGATATAAGAGTAGGAGAGAGAAGGAGGGCAGTAGGTGTGAGGGGATGGGAACAAGGGCAGGTAGTGAGGTGAGAGGAGGATATAAGGGTAGGAGAGAGAGGGAGGGCAGTAGGTGTGAGGGGATGGGAACAATGGGAGAGGTAGTGAGGTGAGAGGAGGATATAAGAGTAGGAGAGAGAAGGAGGGCAGTAGGTGTGAGGGGATGGGAACAAGGGCAGGTAGTGAGGTGAGAGGAGGATATAAGGGTAGGAGAGAGAGGGAGGGCAGTAGGTGTGAGGGGATGGGAACAATGGGAGAGGTAGTGAGGTGAGAGGAGGATATAAGAGTAGGAGAGAGAAGGAGGGCAGTAGGTGTGAGGGGATGGGAACAAGGGCAGGTAGTGAGGTGAGAGGAGGATATAAGGGTAGGAGAGAGAGGGAGGGCAGTAGGTGTGAGGGGATGGGAACAATGGGAGAGGTAGTGAGGTGAGAGGAGGATATAAGAGTAGGAGAGAGAAGGAGGGCAGTAGGTGTGAGGGGATGGGAACAAGGGCAGGTAGTGAGGTGAGAGGAGGATATAAGGGTAGGAGAGAGAAGGAGGGCAGTAGGTGTGAGGGGATGGGAACAAGGGCAGGTAGTGAGGTGAGAGGAGGATATAAGGGTAGGAGAGAGAGGGAGGGCAGTAGGTGTGAGGGGATGGGAACAAGGGCAGGTAGTGAGGTGAGAGGAGGATATAAGGGTAGGAGAGAGAGGGAGGGCAGTAGGTGTGAGGGGATGGGAACAATGGGACAGGTAGTGAGGTGAGAGGAGGATATAAGAGTAGGAGAGAGAGGGAGGGCAGTAGGTGTGAGGGGATGGGAACAATGGGACAGGTAGTGAGGTGAGAGGAGGATATAAGAGTAGGAGAGAGAAGGAGGGCAGTAGGTGTGAGGGGATGGGAACAAGGGCAGGTAGTGAGGTGAGAGGAGGATATAAGGGTAGGAGAGAGAGGGAGGGCAGTAGGTGTGAGGGGATGGGAACAAGGGCAGGTAGTGAGGTGAGAGGAGGATATAAGGGTAGGAGAGAGAGGGAGGGCAGTAGGTGTGAGGGGATGGGAACAATGGGACAGGTAGTGAGGTGAGAGGAGGATATAAGAGTAGGAGAGAGAGGGAGGGCAGTAGGTGTGAGGGGATGGGAGCAAGGGGACAGGTAGTGAGGTGAGAGGAGGATATAAGAGTAGGAGAGAGAGGGAGGGCAGTAGGTGTGAGGGGATGGGAACAAGGGGCAGGTAGTGAGGTGAGAGGAGGATATAAGGGTAGGAGAGAGAGGGAGGGCAGTAGGTGTGAGGGGATGGGAACAAGGGGCAGGTAGTGAGGTGAGAGGAGGATATAAAAGTAGGAGAGAGAGGGAGGGCAGTAGGTGTGAGGGGATGGGAACAATGGGACAGGTAGTGAGGTGAGAGGAGGATATAAGGGTAGGAGCCTCATCAGTGGTAGGGGCAAAAGAGCACTCACACTGTGCCCTTCCCCCTGCCTGAAACTTACACTGTGCCCTCCCCTTACCGTAACTATCACTCACACATTGCCCTCACCTCACCCTGCCTATCACTTACACAGTGCCCTCCCCTCACCCTGCTTGTCACTCACAGATTGTCCTCTCCTCCCCCTGCTTGTCACTCAGACATTGTCCTCTCCTCCCCCTACTTGTCACTCACACATTGCCCTCCTCTCCTCCTGTTTGTAACTCATACATTGTCATCTCCGCCCCCAGCTTGTCACTCACACATTGCTCTCCCCTCACCCTACCTTTCACGTAGTACACAGTGCCTTCCCCCTACCTGTCAATCACACAATGCCCTCCCATCACTCGCCTGTCAATCATATAGTGCCCTCCCCCTGCCTTTCACTCACACATTACCCCGCCCCTGACTCACCGATTGCCCCGCCCCTCATTTACACTTTGCCCCGCTCCTCACTATGCCTGTCACTCACACATTGTCCCGCCCCTGACCTCACACATTGCCCCGCCCCTCGGCTATGTCATATCCTGCTACTCGGTGAGGGCGAGTTATTTTTATAGGTGTCAGTTTAGCGCTGAACAGAAATAACTGTTCCCGCCTCTTGTAGGCCACGCCCAAACTCATCTTCAAATGTGTTCCCGCCCACTACAGTCCCGCCCCGCGCATGCGCACAGGGAGCTTCAATCGTCTGTCCCTTATACCTCAGTCTTATGCGCGAGATTTAATCCGGTGACGAGAAACGGCCTGTAAGGTGACGTGTGACACTGTGTAATGCTGTGTGACAGCTCAGGGAAACTGTGTGATAGTGTGTGACAGCTCAGTGACATTGGGGGACACTGTGTGATAGTGTGTGACACCTTAGGGACACTGTGTGTTAGTGTGTGACAGCTCAGTGACACTGGGGGACTTAGTGTGATAGTGTGTGACACTGTGTGATAGTGTGTGACAGCTCAGTGACACCGGGTGATAGTGTGTGACAGCTCAGTGACACTGGGGGACACTGTGTGACAGCTCAGTGACACGGGGGGACACTGTGTGATAGTGTGTGACAGCTCAGGGAAACTGTGTGATAGTGTGTGACAGCTCAGTGACACTGGGGGACACTGTGTGATAGTGTGTGACAGCTCAGTGACACTGGGGGACACTGTGTGATAGTGTGTGACAGCTCAGTGACACTGGGGGACACTGTGTGATAGTGTATGACACTGGGGGACACTGTGTGATAGTGTGTGACACCTTAGGGACACTGTGTGTTAGTGTGTGACAGCTCAGTGACACCGGGTGATAGTGTGTGACAGCTCAGTGACACTGGGGGACACTGTATGATAGTGTGTGACAGCTCAGTGACACTGGGGGACACTGTGTGATAGTGTGTGACACCGTGTGATAGTGTGTGACAGCTCAGTGACACTGGGGGACTTAGTGTGATAGTGTGTGACACTGTGTGATAGTGTGTGACAGCTCAGTGACACCGGGTGATAGTGTGTGACAGCTCAGTGACACTGGGGGACACTGTGTGATAGTGTGTGACAGCTTAGGGACACTGTGTGTTAGTGTGTGACAGCTCAGTGACACTGGGGGACACTGTGTGATAGTGTGTGACAGCTCAGTGACACTGGGGGACACTGTGTGATAGTGTGTGACACTGGGGGACACTGTGTGATAGTGTGTGACACTGGGGGACACTGTGTGATAGTGTGTGACAGCTCAGTGACACTGGGGGACACTGTGTGATAGTGTGTGACAGCTTAGGGACACTGTGTGTTAGTGTGTGACAGCTCAGTGACACTGGGGGACTTAGTGTGATAGTGTGTGACACTGTGTGATAGTGTGTGACAGCTCAGTGACACCGGGTGATAGTGTGTGACAGCTCAGTGACACTGGGGGACTTAGTGTGATAGTTTGTGACACTGTGTGATAGTGTGTGACAGCTCAGTGACACCGGGTAATAGTGTGTGACAGCTCAGTGACACTGGGGGACACTGTGTGATAGTGTGTGACAGCTCAGTGACACTGGGGGACACTGTGTGATAGTGTGTGACACCGTGTGATAGTGTGTGACAGCTCAGTGACACTGGGGGACACTGTGTGATAGTGTGTGACAGCTTAGGGACACTGTGTGTTAGTGTGTGACAGCTCAGTGACACTGGGGGACACTGTGTGATAGTGTGTGACAGCTTAGGGACACTGTGTGTTAGTGTGTGACAGCTCAGTGACACTGGGGGACTTAGTGTGATAGTGTGTTACACCGTGTGATAGTGTGTGACAGCTCAGTGACACTGGGGGACACTGTGTGATAGTGTGTGACAGCTTAGGGACACTGTGTGTTAGTGTGTGACAGCTCAGTGACACCGGGTGATAGTGTGTGACAGCTCAGTGACACTGGGGGACACTGTGTGATAGTGTGTGACAGCTTAGGGACACTGTGTGTTAGTGTGTGACAGCTCAGTGACACTGGGGGACTTAGTGTGATAGTGTGTGACACCGTGTGATAGTGTGTGACAGCTCAGTGACACCGGGTGATAGTGTGTGACAGCTCAGTGACACTGGGGGACACTGTGTGATAGTGTGTGACAGCTTAGGGACACTGTGTGTTAGTGTGTGACAGCTCAGTGACACTGGGGGACTTAGTGTGATAGTGTGTGACACCGTGTGATAGCGTGTGACAGCTCAGTGACACCGGGTGATAGTGTGTGACAGCTCAGTGACACTGGGGGACACTGTGTGATAGTGTGTGACAGCTTAGGGACACTGTGTGTTAGTGTGTGACAGCTCAGTGACACTGGGGGACACTGTGTGATAGTGTGTGACACCGTGTGATAGTGTGTGACAGCTCAGTGACACTGGGGGACACTGTGTGATAGTGTGTGACAGCTTAGGGACACTGTGTGTTAGTGTGTGACAGCTCAGTGACACTGGGGGACTTAGTGTGATAGTGTGTGACACTGTGTGATAGTGTGTGACAGCTCAGTGACACTGGGGGACACTGTGTGATAGTGTGTGACAGCTCAGTGACACCGGGTGATAGTGTGTGACAGCTCAGTGACACTGGGGGACACTGTGTGATAGTGTGTGACAGCTTAGGGACACTGTGTGTTAGTGTGTGACAGCTCAGTGACACTGGGGGACACTGTGTGATAGTGTGTGACAGCTTAGGGACACTGTGTGTTAGTGTGTGACAGCTTAGGGACACTGTGTGTTAGTGTGTGACAGATCAGTGACACTGGGGGACACTGTGTGATAGTGTGTGACAGCTCAGTGACACTGGGGGACACTGTGTGATAGTGTGTGACACCGGGGGACACTGTGTGATAGTGTGTGACACCGGGGGACACTGTGTGATAGTGTGTGACACCGGGGGACACTGTGTAATAGTGTGTCACAGCTCAGTGACACTGGGGGACACTGTGTGATAGTGTGTGACACTGGGGGACACTGTGTGATAGTGTGTGACAGCTCAGTGACACTGTGTGATAGTGTGTGACACCGGGGGACACTGTGTGATAGTGTGACACCGGGGGACACTGTGTGATAGTGTGTGACAGCTCAGTGACACTGGGGGACACTGTGTGATAGTGTGTGACAGCTCAGTGACACTGGAGGACACTGTGTGATAGTGTGTGACAGCTCAGTGACACTGTGTGATAGTGTGTGACACCGGGGGACACTGTGTGATAGTGTGTGACACCGGGGGACACTGTGTAATACTGTGTGACAGCTCAGTGACACTGGGGGACACTGTGTGATAGTGTGTGACAGCTCAGTAACACTGGGGGACACGGTGTGATAGTGTGTGACAGCTCAGTAACACTGGGGGACACTGTGTGATAGTGTGTGACACTGGGGGACACTGTGTGATAGTGTGTGACACTGGGGGACACTGTGTGATAGTGTGTGACACTGGGGGACACTGTGTGATAGTGTGTGACAGCTCAGTGACACTGGGGGACACTGTGTGATAGTGTGTGACACTGGGGGACACTGTGTGATAGTGTGTGACAGCTCAGTGACACTGGGGGACACTGTGTGATAGTGTGTGACACTGGGGGACACTGTGTGATAGTGTGTGACACCGGGGGACACTGTGTGATAGTGTGACACCGGGGGACACTGTGTGATAGTGTGTGACACCGGGGGACACTGTGTGATAGTGTGTGACAGCTCAGTGACACTGGGGGACACTGTGTGATAGTGTGTGACTCTGGGGGACACTGTGTGATAGTGTGTGACAGCTCAGTGACACTGGGGGACACTGTGTGATAGTGTGTGACAGCTCAGTGACAACGGTGACAATGTGTGATAGTGTGTGACAGCTCAGTGACACTGGAGGACACTGTGTGATAGTGTGTGACAGCTCAGTGACACTGTGTGATAGTGTGTGACACCGGGGGACACTGTGTGATAGTGTGTGACACCGGGGGACACTGTGTAATACTGTGTGACAGCTCAGTGACACTGGGGGACACTGTGTGATAGTGTGTGACAGCTCAGTAACACTGGGGGACACGGTGTGATAGTGTGTGACAGCTCAGTAACACTGGGGGACACTGTGTGATAGTGTGTGACACTGGGGGACACTGTGTGATAGTGTGTGACACTGGGGGACACTGTGTGATAGTGTGTGACACGGGGGGACACTGTGTGATAGTGTGTGACAGCTCAGTGACACTGGGGGACACTGTGTGATAGTGTGTGACAGCTCAGTGACACTGGGGGACACTGTGTGATAGTGTGTGACAGCTCAGTGACACTGGGGGACACTGTGTGATAGTGTGTGACAGCTCAGTGACACTGGGGGACACTGTGTGATAGTGTGTGACAGCTCAGTGACACTGTGTGATAGTGTGTGACAGCTCAGTGATAGTGTGTGACAGCTCAGTGACACTGGGGGACACTGTGTGATAGTGTGTGACAGCTCAGTGACACTGGGGGACACTGTGTGATAGTGTGTGACAGCTCAGTAACACTGGGGGACACGGTGTGATAGTGTGTGACAGCTCAGTAACACTGGGGGACACTGTGTGATAGTGTGTGACACTGGGGGACACTGTGTGATAGTGTGTGACACTGGGGGACACTGTGTGATAGTGTGTGACAGCTCAGTGACACTGGGGGACACTGTGTGATAGTGTGTGACAGCTCAGTGACACTGGGGGACACTGTGTGATAGTGTGTGACAGCTCAGTGACACTGGGGGACACTGTGTGATAGTGTGTGACAGCTCAGTGACACTGGGGGACACTGTGTGATAGTGTGTGACAGCTCAGTGACACTGGGGGACACTGTGTGATAGTGTGTGACAGCTCAGTGACACTGGGGGACACTGTGTGATAGTGTGTGACAGCTCAGTGACACTGTGTGATAGTGTGTGACAGCTCAGTGACACTGGGGGACACTGTGTGATAGTGTGTGACAGCTCAGTGACACTGGGGGACACTGTGTGATAGTGTGTGACAGCTCAGTGACACTGGGGGACACTGTGTGATAGTGTGTGACAGCTCAGTGACACTGGGGGACACTGTTTGATAGTGTGTGACAGCTCAGTGACACTGGGGGACACTGTGTGATAGTGTGTGACAGCTCAGTGATAGTGTGTGACAGCTCAGTGACACTGGGGGACACTGTGTAATAGTGTGTGACAGCTCAGTGACACTGGGGGACACTGTGTGATAGTGTGTGACAGCTCAGTGACACTGGGGGATACTGTGTGATAGTGTGTGACAGCTCAGTAACACTGGGGGACACTGTGTGATAGTGTGTGACAGCTCAGTGACACTGGGGGACACTGTGTGATAGTGTGTGACAGCTCAGTAACACTGGGGGACACTGTGTGATAGTGTGTGACACTGGGGACACTGTGTGATAGTGTGTGACAGCTCAGTGACACTGGGGGACACTGTGTGATAGTGTGTGACATCTCAGTAACACTGGGGGACACTGTGTGATAGTGTGTGACACTGGGGGACACTGTGTGATAGTGTGTGACACTGGGGGACACTGTGTGATAGTGTGTGACACCGGGGGACACTGTGTGATAGTGTGTGACACCGGGGGACACTGTGTGATAGTGTGTGACACCGGGGGACACTGTGTGATAGTGTGTGACACCGGGGGACACTGTGTGATAGTGTGTGACACCGGGGGACACTGTGTGATAGTGTGACACCGGGGGACACTGTGTATTAGTGTGTCACAGCTCAGTGACACTGGGGGACACTGTGTGATAGTGTGTGACACCGGGGGACACTGTGTAATAGTGTGTCACAGCTCAGTGACACTGGGGGACACTGTGTGATAGTGTGTGACACTGGGGGACACTGTGTGATAGTGTGTGACAGCTCAGTGACAGTGGGTTACCTTGTGTGAGACTGTGTGATATTGTTTAACTGTGTGTGACAGCTTAGTGACACCGTGGGGAACTGTGTGATATTGTGTGACAGTGCACGTATGTCCAAGATATAGCACAGCAGTAAGGGTCTATATGATGCTCGTGAAAACCAGGGTCTCTGCCTACGTCTCCAAAGCAATGGTAATTCACAGAAGCGCTTATACGGATACAACTAAAGAATAGCTGTGAAAAAGTTTACACTTGAAGCACTCTGTTCTCACCTAAATTTTATAGATTGCCGAGGGTGGTATAGTACCACTATAGAATTAAAAATTAAACTTTATTGAATATACTTTAAAAATGGGTGCTTTAAAATCAACTAGGGTATTAGGGTTACTTCTTGTGTAATACAATGGTATTGGATATTAAGAGGGTTAGTCTGTTGCAGGGTTTACATAAATTATGATATCAAGGGTCCTATAATAGTTAGTGCCTCTGGGCACGGTTGTGCTACTCAGGATAGAATATGGGGTTTATACCTTATTATCCCACAATTAGGTGTAAATGCTTGGTGCAAACAATAACAATATTAATATTACCACATATCTACTTATGTAGGAATTAGTATGGTTATAAAAATAGTTGCTATGACAGCTTTTGTATTCACCTTGTTGCAGCGTTGTGCAATAAGGCTTTATAATGCCTACAGTGGCTGTTTATGTTATATTCCTACTACGAGTGCCCTCATAGATGGGATGATGTAAATAAGCGTCCAACTGTACGTGGTTATTGAGTTGCCAGATCTCAGTAAAAATTGTTATTACTATAGACCTATTGGATGCATTATATATGTTATAGTAATAGACCGTGCATTATTTATCCTGCTACAACACTTGCCAAACTGGGATGATAGTATACTGTGCTGTTGCTAAATTGTAACGTTCAAGTTACTGGTTTCAGTGTTATCTGCTTCGTTTCTACTGGGAGCAAATGCTAATAGTGTGTTTGTGGTTCCCACCTACAGTTAGTTACACTAGTAAATATGGGGTATCTATTCAACAATACTGATAACATGTACCCCTTTTGTAATACAAATAATCTAATAGTAGGCTTGGAAGCATAACCTGCGCAAGTTTGCCGCAGATTTATTATTTAGAGGTTAAAACATATTAGACCAGTTTATATTAAACTTAACGTTTCTAATATTGTTGTGCCAAGTGCGGTAACTGTTGTAACTCTTACGTCAATTAATATATAGGGTCAGTATTTACAACGGCTTGCACCTCCATGTTGTATAAATATATATTAGCCTGATTGCACGACCTCCGGTCAGTGCCTGTTGTAGTATCGTAAGCCCAAAACGACTAGCCACTAATCTGAGAATACAGTGTATGTCAGCTCAGATATCAATTTGTTAACCGTAATAACCGCTAGATAGCTAAAATTGAAGGGTCCC
>NC_069500.1:1442848018-1442901512 GCF_027579735.1 Bombina bombina | reverse complement strand
TGACTATACAGAATATGTACAGATACTGATATAAATATACAGTATACACTAATTGTCATATAACTGCATGTAATAGACACTACTATACAGAATATGTACAGATACTGATATAAATATACAGTATACACTAATTGTCATATAACTGCATGTAATAGACACTACTATACAGAATATGTACAGATACTGATATAAATATACAGTATACACTAATTGTCATATAACTGCATGTAACAGACACTACTATACAGAATATGTACAGATACTGATATAAATATACAGTATATACTAATTACATATAACTGCATGTAATAGACACTACTATACAGAATATGTACAGATACTGATATAAATATACAGTATACACTCATTGTTATATAACTGCATGTAATAGACACTACTATACAGAATATGTACAGATACTGATATAAATATACAGTATACACTCATTTTCATATAACTGCATGTAATAGACACTACTATAAAGAATAAGATGTACAGATACTGATATAAAAATCCAGTATAAAACTGTTTAAAAACTTACTAAGAAGCACTCAGTTTAGCTCTGTTGAAAAGGTAGCTGGAAAGACCACTGCAAGTGGGAAATAAGACACCCCACCTCCCCCTTTTGCATATGAAAATACTTTTTACACAAACAGGAGCAAGCTGGAGAAGGTAGCTGACGGTATTCACATAAAACTTTGGGGCTTTGTTAGGAGTCTGAAAATCAGAGCAATGTTATTTAAAAATAAGCAAAACTATACATTTATAAAAAAAACAAAAACAACTTTATGGGCTTTATAAATAGATCATCTACAAAACATTTATGCAAAGAAAAAATGACTGTATAATGTCCCTTTAAGCTTTTTCCAATAAATGATTAGGTTTATTCAAGGTGCTTTGGTCCACTTCTGTGAATTACTGTGTGACAGTGTGTGATACTACTGTGTGACAGAGTATGAGAGTGTGTGACACCGGGGGGACACTGTTATATTGTGTGACAGTGTGTGACAGCTCAGTAACATTGGGGGAAACTGTGTGACAGTTCAGTGACACTGGGGGACACTGTGTGACAGTGTGTAATACTGTGTTATAGTTTGTGATATTGTGTGACAGTGTGTGATACTGTGTGACAGCTCAGTGACACTGGGGACACTATGTGATACCGTTTGTGACAGCTCAGTGACACTGATGGAACACTGTGATACTGTGTATCGGTGTGTGACGGCTAATTGACACCGGTGGACACTGTATGTGTGACAGCTCAGTGACACTCGGGGGCACTTTGTGATAGTGTGTGACAGCTCCATGACACCAGGGGATACTGTGTGCCACTGAGTTGATAGGTGTGTGGCACTGTGTGTTACCGCTGGACAGGTGTGTTACACCAGGAACTACCAGCTGACAGGTGTGTGACACTGGGAACTATCGTCTAACAAGTGTGTGACACTATATGACACCAGACACTACTGGCTGACAGGTGTGTGACACTGTATAACACCGGGCACTACTGGCTGAGAGGTGTGTGACACTGTATGACAACGGGCACTACTGGCAATAGGTGTATGACACTGTATGACACCGGGCACTACTGGCTGACAGTTGTGTGAAACTGTGTGACAGCTCCAAGACGCCGGGCACTACTGGCTGACAGGTGTGTGACACTGGGAACTATCATTTGACAAGTGTGTGAAACTGTATGACACTGGGCACTACTGGCTGACAGGTGTGTGACACTGTATGACACCGGGCACTAACGGCTGACAGGTGTGTGACACTGTATAACACCGGGCACTACTGGCTGAGAGGTGTGTGACACTGTATGACAACGGGCACTACTGGCAACAGGTGTGTGACACTTTATGACACTGGGCACTACTGGCTGACAGGTGTGTGAAACTGTATGACACTGGGCACTACTGGCTGACAGGTGTGTGACACTGTATGACACCGGGCACTACTGGCTGACAGGTGTGTGACACTGTATGACACCGGCTGACAGGTGTGTGACACTGTATGACACCGGGCACTACTGGCTGACAGGTGTGTGACACTGTATGACACCGGGCACTACTGGCTGACAGGTGTGTGACACTGTATGACACCGGGCACTACTGGCTGACAGGTGTGTGACACTGTATGACACCGGGCACTACTGGCTGACAGGTGTGTGACACCGGGCACTACTGGCTGACAGGTGTGTGTGACACTGTATGACACCGGCTGATAGGTGTGTGACACTGTATGACACCGGGCACTACTGGCTGACAGTTGTGTGACACTGTATGACACCGGGCACTAACGGCTCATGTGTGTCACACTGTCTGACAGCTCTGTGACACCAGGCACTAACGGCTCATGTGTGTCACACTGTCTGACAGCTCTGTGACACGGGCACTACTGGCTGACAGGTGTGTGACACTGTATAACACCGGGCACTACTGGCTGACAGGTGTGTGACACTGTATGACACCGGGCACTACTGGCTGACAGGTGTGTGACACTGTATGACACCGGCTGACAGGTGTGTGACACTGTATGACACCGGGCACTACTGGCTGACAGGTGTGTGACACTGTATAACACCGGGCACTACTGTCTTGACAGGTGTGTGACACTGTATGACAGCGGGCACTACTGGCTGACAGGTGTGTGACACTGTATGACACCGGCTGACAGGTGTGTGACACTGTATGACACCGGGCACTAACGGCTCATGTGTGTCACACTGTCTGACAGCTCTGTGACACCAGGCACTACTGGCTGACAGGTGTGTTTCACTGTTTGACACCAGGAACTACCGGATGACAGGCATGTAACACTGTGTGACAGCTTCATGACACTGGGCACTACCAGCTTACTGGTCCTTGACATCGGGAGCACTGTGTGACAGGTATCTAACACTGTGAAGGTAACAGAGGGGAGCACTGTCGGCTGACAGGTGTGGGACAAAATTTGTGACACCGTGCACTACTAGTTGACGTGTGTGTAGCACTGTGTGACAGCTCCATGACACCGGGCACTACCGTCTGAAATTTGTGACAGCTGCGTGACACTGGGCAGTGGGCACTACCAGCTGACTGGTGTGTGACAGCTCCGTGACACCGGGCACTACCCGCTGAAAGGTGTGTGACAGCTTCATAAAACCAGGCACTATTGGCAGTCAAATGTGTGACACTAAGCATTGCTGGTTAAAAGGAGCGTGATACTGCGTGACACCTCCATCACTCCGTGCACTAATGGTTGACAGGTGTGTGACACTGTGTTATAACTCCGTGACAATAGGACACTACCGGCCTGCTGACAGGTGCATGACACTCTACTTTGTGACAGTTCTATGACACTGGGCACTACCAGCTGACAGGTGTGTGATACTGTGTGAGGGCTCAGAGACACCAGACACTACAGGCTGACAGGCGTGTGACAGCTCCATGAACCTTTTCCTTCTAAATAAAGGGAGAGTCCACAGCTGCATTCATTACTTTTGGGAATACAGAACCTGGCCACCAGTTGAAGGCAAAGACATCCCAGCCAAAGGCTTAAATACCTCCCCCACTTCCCTCATCCCCCAGTCATTCTTTGCCTTTCGTCACAGGAGGTTATCAGAGAAGTGTCGGAAGATTACGGAGTAGTTCCTTATGGAGGGTAGTACTCTTTGAAATGGGACTGGAGTTTTAAGTAGTCTTGTCAGCCTCTCAGTGAGAGCATGGGTGAAAGTTAGAGTCTGGAGATGCAGGAAGAGTCTTTCTGCGAAACCATCCCGACTCACATTAAAGGGATAGGAAAGTCAAAATTCAACTTGCATGATTCAGATAGAGCCAGTCATTTTAAGACACTTTTAAATTCACTTCTATTTTCAAATGTGCTTCGTTCTCTTAGTATCCATTGTTAAAAAATGAATACGCACATATCATACACTAGTGGGAGCTGCTACTAATTGGTGCCTGCGCACATTTGTCTCTTGTGATTGGCTAAATAGATATTTCTCTTGTTAAGTGTATCCAGTCCACGGATCATCCATTACTTGTGGGATATTCTCCTTCCCAACAGGAAGTTGCAAGAGGATCACCCACAGCAGAGCTGCTATATAGCTCCTCCCCTCACTGCCATATCCAGTCATTCTCTTGCAACTCTCAACAAAGATGGACGTAGTAAGAGGAGAGTGGTGTATTATAGTTAGTTTTTTAACTTCAATCAAAAGTTTGTTATTTTTAAATGGTACCGGAGTGTACTGTTTCATCTCAGGCAGCATTAGAAGAAGAATCTGCCTGTGATTTCTATGATCTTAGCAGAAGTAACTAAGATCCACTGCCGTTCTCACATATTTTGAGGAGTGAGGTAACTTCAGAGGGGGAATGGCGTGCAGGTTTTCCTGCAATAAGGTATGTGCAGTTAATATATTTCTAGGGATGGAATTTGCTAGAAAAATGCTGCTGATACCGTATTAATGTAAGTTAAGCCTTAAATTCAGTGATAGCGACTGGTATCAGGCTTATTAACAGAGATACATACTCTTATAAAAGTGTAATATAAAACGTTTGCTGGCATGTTTAATCGTTTTTATATATGTTTGGTTACAAAACTTATTGGGGCCTAGTTTTTTCTCCTGTTAAGTGTGGTCAGTCCACGGGTCATCATTACTTCTGGGATATTAACTCCTCCCCAACAGGAAGTGCAAGAGGATTCACCCAGCAGAGCTGCTATATAGCTCCTCCCCTCTACGTCACCCCCAGTCATTCTCTTGCACCCAACGAATAGATAGGATGTGTGAGAGGACTGTGGTGATTATACTTAGTTTTATACCTTCAATCAAAAGTTTGTTATTTTATAATAGCACCGGAGTGTGTTATTCCTTCTCTGGTAGAATTTGAAGAAGAATCTACCTGAGTTTTTTCTATGATTTTAGCCGGAGTAGTTAAGATCATATTGCTGTTTCTCGGCCATCTGAGGAGAGGTAAACTTCAGATCAGGGGACAGCGGGCAGATTAATCTGCAAGAGGTATGTAGCAGCTTATTATTTTCTGACAATGGAATTGATGAGAAAATTCTGCCATACCGATATAATGTAAACTCAGCCTTAAATGCAGTAGCAGCAACTGGTATCAGGCTGTCATGTATGTATATTTTACACTTCAGTATTCTGGGGAATGGCACTTCACTGGAATTATACTGTATGCATAAGACTTTAGCCTAATTTGCAGGGACTAGCAACAGGCTTTTTAATAACACTTAATTTATTTATGTTAAACGTTTTTTGCTGGCATGTAAAATCGTTTAATTTTCTGAGGTACTGGGTGAAAAAATGTTTTGGGCACTATTTTTTCCACTTGGCAGTCGTTTTTATTTAATTTATGACAGTTTACTGATCTCTCTCACTGTTGTGTATGAGGGGGAGGGGCCTTTTTTGGCGCTTTTGCTACGCATCAAAAAATTCAGTCAGAAGTTTGTCTTCCCTGCATGATCCGGTTCATCTCTACAGAACTCAGGGGTCTTCAAAACTTGTTTTGAGGGAGGTAATCACTCAAAGCAGAGCTGTGAGATTGTAGTTGACTGTGATAAAAAACGTTTATTTCTGTATTTTTTTCTGCTATCAGGGTTAATTATCCTTTGCTAATGGGAGCAATCCTTTGCTAAAAGTGTGTTTTTTACAAAGATTTGATGCTATAACTTTTCAGTTTATCAATTTTCAACTGTCATAACTTTTTCTGTGCTTCTTATAGGCTCAGTACGTTTTGCATATTATAGTAAATTACTTGAAAAGTATTTCCAAGTTGCTAGTTTATTTGCTAGTGTGTTAAACATGTCTGATTCAGAGGAAGATATCTGTGCTATATGTGCTAAAGCCAAAGTGGAGCCCAATAGAAATTTATGTACTAACTGCATTGATGCTACTTTAAATAAAAGTCAATCTGTACAAATTGAACATATTTCACCAAACAACGAGGGGAGAGTTATGCCGACTAACTCGCCTCACGTGTCAGTACCTGCATCTCCCGCTCGGGAGGTGCGTGATATTGTAGCGCCGAGTACATCTGGGCGGCCATTACAAATCACATTACAGGATATGGCTACTGTTATGACTTAAGTTTTGGCTAAATTACCAGAACTAAGAGGTAAGCGTGATCACTCTGGGGTGAGAACAGAGTGCGCTGATAATATTAGGGCCATGTCAGATACTGCGTCACAATTTGCAGAACATGAGGACGGAGAGCTTCATTCTGCGGGTGACGGTTCTGATCCAAACAGACTGGATTCAGATATTTCAAATTTTAAATTTAAGCTGGAAAACCTCCGTGTATTACTAGGGGAGGTGTTAGCGGCTCTGAATGATTGTAACACAGTTGCAATTCCAGAGAAATTGTGTAGGTTGGATAAATATTTTGCGGTACCGTCGAGTACTGACGTTTTTCCTATACCTAAGAGACTTACTGAAATTGTTACTAAGGAGTGGGATAGACCCGGTGTGCCGTTCTCACCCCCTCCAATATTTAGAAAGATGTTTCCAATAGACGCCACCACACGGGACTTATGGCAAACGGTCCCTAAGGTGGAGGGAGCAGTTTCTACTTTAGCTAAGCGTACCACTATCCCGGTGGAGGATAGCTGTGCCTTTTCAGATCCAATGGATAAAAAGTTAGAGGGTTACCTTAAGAAAATGTTTGTTCAACAAGGTTTTATATTGCAACCTCTTGCATGCATTGCGCCTGTCACGGCTGCAGCAGCATTTTGGTTTGAGTCTCTGGAAGAGACACTTGAATCAGCTCCATTAGATGAGATTACACACAAGCTTAAAGCCCTTAAGTTAGCTAACTCATTTATTTCGGATGCCGTAGTACATTTAACTAAACTTACGGCTAAGAATTCCAGATTCGCCATTCAGGCGCGCAGAGCACTGTGGCTAAAATCCTGGTCAGCTGATGTTACTTCTAAATCTAAATTGCTTAATATTCCTTTCAAAGGGCAGACCTTATTCGGGCCCGGGTTGAAAGAAATTATCGCTGACATTACAGGGGGTAAAGGCCATGCCCTGCCTCAAGACAGAGCCAAACCTAAGGCTAGACAGTCTAATTTTCGTTCCTTTCGTAATTTCAAAGCAGGAGCAGCATCAACTTCCTCTGCACCAAAACAGGAAGGAGCTGTTGCTCGCTACAGACAAGGCTGGAGACCTAACCAGTCCTGGAACAAGGGCAAGCAGGCCAGGAAACCTGCTGCTGCCCCTAAGACAGCATGAATCGAGGGCCCCCGATCCGGGAACGGATCTAGTGGGGGGCAGACTTTCTCTCTTCGCCCAGGCTTGGGCAAGAGATGTCCAGGATCCCTGGGCGTTAGAGATCATATCTCAGGGATACCTTCTGGACTTCAAATCCTCTCCCCCAAGAGGGAGATTTCATCTGTCAAGGTTGTCAACAAACCAAATAAAGAAAGAGGCGTTTCTACGCTTTGTACAAGATCTTTTATTAATGGGAGTGATCCATCCGGTTCCGCGGTCGGAACAAGGACAAGGGTTTTACTCAAATCTGTTTGTGGTTCCCAAAAAAGAGGGAACTTTCAGGCCAATCTTGGATTTAAAGATCCTAAACAAATTCCTAAGAGTTCCATCGTTCAAAATGGAAACTATTCGGACAATTTTACCCATGATCCAAAAGGGTCAGTACATGACCACAGTGGATTTAAAGGATGCTTACCTTCACATACCGATTCACAAAGATCATTACCGGTATCTAAGATTTGCCTTTCTAGACAGGCATTACCAGTTTGTAGCTCTTCCATTCGGATTGGCTACGGCTCCAAGAATCTTCACAAAGGTTCTGGGTGCTCTTCTGGCGGTACTAAGACCGTGAGGAATTTCGGTAGCTCCGTACCTAGACGACATTCTGATACAAGCTTCAAGCTTTCAAACTGCCAAGTCTCATACAGAGTTAGTACTGGCATTTCTAAGGTCGCATGGATGGAAGGTGAACGAAAAGAAGAGTTCTCTCTTTCCACTCACAAGAGTTCCCTTCTTGGGGACTCTGATAGATTCTGTAGAAATGAAGATTTACCTGACAGAAGACAGGTTAACAAAGCTTCAAAATGCATGCCGTGTCCTTCATTCCATTCAACACCCGTCAGTAGCTCAATGCATGGAGGTGATCGGCTTAATGGTAGCGGCAATGGACATAGTACCCTTTGCACGCCTACATCTCAGACCGCTGCAATTGTGCATGCTAAGTCAGTGGAATGGGGATTACTCAGACTTGTCCCCTACTCTGAATCTGGATCAAGAGACCAGAAATTCTCTTCTATGGTGGCTTTCTCGGCCACATCTGTCCAGGGGGATGCCATTCAGCAGGCCGGACTGGACAATTGTAACAACAGACGCCAGCCTACTAGGTTGGGGCGCTGTCTGGAATTCTCTGAAGGCTCAGGGACTATGGAATCAGGAGGAGAGTCTCCTACCAATAAACATTCTGGAATTGAGAGCAGTTCTCAATGCCCTTCTGGCTTGGCCCCAGTTAACAACTCGGGGGTTCATCAGGTTTCAGTCGGACAACATCACGACTGTAGCTTACATCAACCATCAGGGAGGGACAAGAAGCTCCCTAGCAATGATGGAAGTATCAAAGATAATTCGCTGGGCAGAGTCTCACTCTTGCCACCTGTCAGCAATCCACATCCCGGGAGTGGAGAACTGGGAGGCGGATTTCTTAAGTCGTCAGACTTTTCATCCGGGGGAGTGGGAACTTCATCCGGAGGTCTTTGCCCAAATACTTCGACGTTGGGGCAAACCAGAGATAGATCTCATGGCGTCTCGACAGAATGCCAAGCTTCCTCGTTACGGGTCCAGATCCAGGGATCCGGGAGCGGTTCTGATAGATGCTTTGACAGCACCTTGGACCTTCGGGATGGCTTATGTGTTTCCACCCTTCCCGATGCTTCCTCGATTGATTGCCAGTATCAAACAGGAGAGAGCATCAGTGATTCTAATAGCGCCTGCATGGCCACGCAGGACTTGGTATGCAGATCTAGTGGACATGTCATCCTGTCCACCTTGGTCTCTACCTCTGAAACTTGACCTTCTGATCCAGGGTCCCTTCAAACATCAAAATCTAATTTCTCTGAAGCTGACTGCTTGGAAATTGAACGCTTGATTTTATCAAAACGTGGTTTTTCTGAGTCAGTTATTGATACCTTAATACAGGCTAGGAAGCCTGTTACCAGAAAGATTTATCATAAGATATGGCGCAAATACTTATATTGGTGCGAATCCAAGAGTTACTCATGGAGTAAGGTTAGGATTCCGAGGATATTGTCTTTTCTACAAGAAGGTTTAGAAAAGGGTTTATCCGCTAGTTCCTTAAAGGGACAGATTTCAGCTCTGTCCATTCTTTTACACAAACGTCTGTCAGAAGTTCCGGACGTTCAAGCTTTTTGTCAGGCTTTAGCTAGGATCAAGCCTGTGTTTAAAACTGTTGCTCCACCATGGAGTTTGAACTTAGTTCTTAATGTTTTACAGGGTGTTCCTTTTGAACCCCTTCATTCCATTGATATCAAGCTGTTATCTTGGAAAGTTCTATTTTTAATGGCGATTTCCTTGGCTCAAAGAGTCTCTGAGTTATCCGCCTTACATTGTGATTCTCCTTATCTGATTTTTCATTCAGACAAGGTAGTTCTGCGTACTAAACCTGGGTTCCTACCTAAGGTGGTCACTAACAGGAATATCAATCAAGAGATTGTGGTTCCATCTTTGTGTCCTAATCCTTCTTCGAAGAAGGAACGTCTGCTACACAATCTAGATGTAGTCCGTGCCCTGAAATTTTATCTACAGGCAACTAAGGATTTTCGACAAACGCCTTCCCTGTTTGTCGTTTATTCTGGTCAGAGGAGAGGTCAAAAAGCTTCGGCTACCTCTCTCTCTTTTTGGCTTCGTAGCATAATTCGGTTAGCCTATGAGACTGCTGGACAGCAGCCTCCTGAAAGAATTACAGCACATTCTACTAGAGCTGTGGCTTCCACTTGGGCCTTTAAGAATGAGGCTTCTGTTGAACAGATTTGCAAGGCTGCAACTTGGTCTTCTCTTCATACTTTTTCCAAATTTTACAAATTTGACACTTTTGCTTCTTCGGAGGCTGTTTTTGGGAGAAAGGTTCTTCAGGCAGTGGTTCCTTCCGTATAAAGAGCCTGCCTGTCCCTCCCGTCATCTGTGTACTTTAGCTTTGGTATTGGTATCCCAGAAGTAATGATGACCCGTGGACTGACCACACTTAACAGGAGAAAACAAAATTTATGCTTACCTGATAAATTCCTTTCTCCTGTAGTGTGGTCAGTCCACGGCCCGCCCTGTTTTTTATGGCAGGTAAAAAATTTTTTGAATTATACTCCAGTCACCACTACACCCTTTGGCTTCTCCTTTCTCGTTGGTCCTTGGTCGAATGACTGGAGGTGACGTAGAGGGGAGGAGCTATATAGCAGCTCTGCTGGGTGAATCCTCTTGCACTTCCTGTTGGGGAGGAGTTAATATCCCAGAAGTAATGATGACCCGTGGACTGACCACACTACAGGAGAAAGGAATTTATCAGGTAAGCATAAATTTTGTTTTTCCACATGGCTGGTTTGATTTTTGCCTAGAAACAGTTCCTGAGACTTTCCACTGTTGCAATATGAGTGGGAAGGGCCTATTTTAGTGCTTTTCTGTGCAGATAAAAATACTGACAGAGACATTCAGCTTCCCTCTGCATGATACAGGACATCTCTGAAGGGCTCAAAAGGCTTCAAAGTCGTGTTTGAGGAGGGTAACAATCACAGTAGACTGTGGCAGTTGTTGTGCCTGTGTTTAAAAAACGTTTTTGTTATTAAGGGGTTAATCATCCATTTGCAAGTGGGTGCAATGCTCTGCTGACTTGTTACATACACTGTAAAAATTTTGTTAGTGTAACTGCCTTTTTTCACTGTTATTTCAAATTTTGTCAAAATTTGTTTCTCTTAAAGGCACAGTAACTTTTTTTATATTGCTTGTTAACTTGCTTTAAAGTGTTTTCCAAGCTTGCTAGTCTCATTGCTAGTCTGTACAAACAAGTCTGAAACAGAGGATACTTGTTCATTATGTTTAAAAGCCATGGTGGAGCCCCATAGGAGAATGTGTACTAAATGTATTGATTTCACCTTAAACAGTAAAGATCAGTCTTTATCTATAAAAGAATTGTCACCAGAGGGGTCTGTCGAGGGGGAAGTTATGCCGACTAACTCTCCCCACGTGTCGGACCCTTCGCCTCCCGCTCAAGGGACGCACGCTAATATGGCGCCAAGTACATCAGGGACGCCCATAGCGATTACTTTGCAGGACATGGCTGCAATCATGAATAATACCCTGTCAGAGGTATTATCCAGATTGTCTGAATTGAGAGGCAAGCGCGATAGCTCTGGGGTTAGACGAGATACAGAGCGCGTAGATGCTGTAAGAGCCATGTCTGATACTGCGTCACAATATGCAGAACCTGAGGACGGAGAGCTTCAGTCTGTGGGTGACGTCTCTGAATCGGGGAGACCTGATTCAGAGATTTCTAATTTTAAATTTAAGCTTGAGAACCTCCGTGTATTGCTTGGGGAGGTATTAGCTGCTCTGAATGACTGTGACACAATTGCAGTGCCAGAGAAATTGTGTAGGCTGGATAAATACTATGCAGTGCCGGTGAGTACTGATGTTTTTCCAATACTTAAAAGGCTTACAGAAATTATTAGTAAGGAGTGGGATAGGCCCGGTGTGCCCTTTTCACCACCTCCTATATTTAGAAAAATGTTTCCAATAGATGCCACTACACAGGACTTATGGCAGACTGTCCCTAAGGTGGAGGGAGCAGTTTCTAGTTTAGCAAAGCGTACTACTATCCCGGTTGAGGACACTTGTGCTTTTTCAGATCCAATGGATAAAAAATTAGAGGGTTACCTTAAGAAAATGTTTATTCAACAAGGTTTTATTTTACAGCCCCTTGCATGCATTGCGCCTGCCACTGCTGCGGCGGCATTCTGGTTTGAGGCCCTGGAAGAGGTCATCCATACAGCTCCATTGACTGAAATTGTTGACAAGCTTAGAACTCCTAAGCTAGCTAACTCATTTGTTTCTGATGCCATTGTTCATTTGACTAAACTAACGGCTAAGAATTCCGGATTCGCCATCCAGGCGCGTGGGGCGCTATGACTCAAATCCTGGTCAGCTGATGTGACTTCAAAGTCTAAATTACTCAACATTCCTTTCAAGGGGCAGACCTTATTCGGGCCTGGTTTGAAAGAAATTATTGCTGACATTACTGGAGGTAAGGGTCATACCCTTCCTCAGGACAGGGCCAAATCAAAGGCCAAACAGTCTAATTTTCGTGCCTTTCGAAATTTCAAGGCAGGTGCAGCATCAACTTCCTCTGCTTCAAAACAAGAGGGAACTTTTGCTCAATCCAAGCAGGCCTGGAAACCTAACCAGTCCTGGAACAAGGGCAAGCAGGCCAGAAAGCCTGCTGCTGCCTCTAAGACAGCATGAAGGAGCGGCCCCCTATCCGACAACGGATCTAGTAGGGGGCAGACTCTCTCTCTTCGCCCAGGCGTGAGCAAGAGATGTTCAGGATCCCTGGGCGTTGGAGATCATATCTCAGGGATATCTTCTGGACTTCAAAGCTTCTCCTCCACAAGGGAGATTTCACCTTTCAAGATTATCTGCAAACCAGATAAAGAAAGAGGCATTCCTAAGCTGCGTACAAGATCTCCTTGTAATGGGAGTGATCCATCCAGTTCCGCGGACGGAACAAGGACAGGGGTTTTATTCAAATCTGTTTGTGGTTCCCAAAAAAGAGGGAACCTTCAGACCAATTTTGGATTTAAAGATCCTAAACAAATTCCTCAGAGTTCCGTCATTCAAGATGGAAACTATTCGACCATTTTACCCATGATCCAAGAGGGTCAGTACATGACCACAGTGGACTTAAAGGATGCCTACCTTCACATTCCGATTCACAAGAATCATCATTAGTTCCTGAGGTTTGCCTTTCTAGACAGGCATTACCAATTTGTAGCTCTTCCATTCGGGTTGGCTACAGCCCCAAGAATTTTTACAAAGGTTCTGGGCTCACTTCTGGCGGTCCTAAGACCGCGAGGCATAGCGGTGGCTCCTTACCTGGACGATATCCTGATACAGGCGTCAAGCTTTCAAATTGCCCATTCTCATACAGAGATAGTTCTGGCATTCCTGAGGTCGCATGGGTGGAAAGTGAACGAAGAAAAGAGTTCTCTATCTCCTCTCACGAGGGTTTCCTTCCTAGGAACTCTTATAGATTCTGTAGAAATGAAAATTTACCTGACGGAGTCCAGGTTATCAAAACTTCTAAATGCTTGCCGTGTTCTTCACTCCATTCCGCGCCCCACGGTGGCTCAGTGCATGGAAGTAATCGGCTTAATGGTAGCGGCGATGGACATAGTGCCATTCGCGCGCCTGCATCTCAGACCGCTGCAATTATGCATGCTCAGTCAGTGGAATGGGGATTACACAGATTTGTCCCCTCTACTAAATCTGGATTAGGAAACCAGAGATTCTCTTCTCTGGTGGTTATCTTGGGCCCATCTGTCCAAGGGTATGACCTTTCGCAGACCAGATTGGACAATTGTAACAACAGATGCCAGCCTTCTAGGTTGGGGTGCAGTCTGGAACTCCCTGAAGGTTCAGGGTTCATGGACTCAGGAGGAGAAACTCCTCCCAATAAATATTCTGGAGTTAAGAGCAATATTCAATGCTCTTCTGGCTTGGCCTCAGCTAGCAACACTGAGGTTCATCAGATTTCAGTCGGACAACATCACGACTGTGGCTCACATCAACCATCAAGGGGGAACCAGGAGTTCCCTAGCGATGTCAGAAGTCTCCAAGATAATTCGCTGGGCAGAGACTCACTCTTGCCACCTGTCAGCGATCCATAACCCAGGTGTAGAGAACTGGGAGGCGGATTTTCTAAGTCGTCAGACTTTTCATCCGGGGGAATGGGAACTCCATCCGGAGGTGTTTGCTCAATTGGTTCTCCGTTGGGGCAAACCAGAATTGGATCTCATGGTGTCTCGCCAGAACGCCAAGCTTCCTTGTTACGGATCCAGGTCCAGGGACCCAGAAGCGGCACTGATAGATGCTCTAGCAGCGCCTTGGTTCTTCAACCTGGCTTATGTGTTTCCACTGTTTCCTCTGCTCCCTCGTCTGATTGCCAAAATCAAACAGGAAAGAGCATCGGTGATATTGATAGCGCCTGCGTGGCCTCTGAGACAAGACCTTCTAATACAAGGTCCTTTCAATCATCCGAATCTACTTTCTCTGAGACTGACTGCATGGAGATTGAACGCTTGATTCTATCAAAGCGTGGCTTCTCCGAGTCAGTAATTGATACCTTAATACAGGCACGAAAGCCTGTCACCAAGAAAATTTACCACAAGATATGGCGTAAATATCTTCATTGGTGTGAATCCAAGAATTACTCATGGAGTAGGGTTAGGATTCCTAGGATATTGTCCTTCCTCCAAGAGGGTTTGGACAAAGGATTATCAGCTAGTTCTTTAAAGGGACAGATTTCTGCTCTGTCTATTCTTTTACACAAGCGTCTGGCAGAAGTTACAGACGTTCAGGCATTTTGTCAGGCTTTAGTTAGAATTAAGCCTGTGTTTAAAGAGCCTCTTAAAAGCAGAATCCAAATGGATCTTCTTATTAGACTGCTTACACCCGAAAGGTCTGAATAATAGGGAGGATCTTACCTACCTCTTCAATTTATGATATGTATCTGCCAATGTCCTCATAGGACAGTATAAAATTCCTCTCCAAAGACTTTTTAAAAAAACAAAAAGACCTTTGAATCATCTGGGCTATTGAACAACTAGTCTATATAAAGACACAAGCTAGACTTATAAGATAGTGCTGTATCATTTAGAATTCTATAAACCAGCTGTTTTAAAGCTTCTGGGTTATTACACAATTTAGCCTTTATAAAGACCTAAATTTATAGAAGGTCCGGTATCGTATATATCCAATCCAAAGTCTCATTATATAGGCATTGTAGCCCTCCACCCAAATATATAGAAATTCATCCATTTTTACTCATTAATTGCGTATCATTTTTTGTCTGCTTAAGGTTACCCTTCACCCTACCACATATTTGTTTACCATCTTCTGTTTGATCTTCTGATCACCATTAAAATCTAAGCTCCACAATACTATATAATTGTGGGTTAGAATGATTTAAAAGTAGGTTTTGCAGATTCAATCTTCAAAGCAATTAGTGTGGACATCTATACAGTTATCCTATTAACATAAGAAGAAGGCTTTTTCCTCTATTTTCCTCTATTGTTCTAGTTCTCAACTATTAAACAGCAAATGTAGACTGTTTCCTATTTATATACCCTTTTATATATATACCCTTAATTACATTCATGAGCATACACTTGAATGTTTCTTTCTCTGACATAGAAATTTATACACTGGACTTGTCCAGCTATCACTAGTTTCCTTATTCAATTACTATGATGGCGTTGTAATCTAATATATTTATGCGACCAGAATCAGGTACATATCCCTTTTATTTCTCGCTAAATATGAGATACCATGTCCTGGTTTTATCTATATCTTTATATACATATAACTAATTTTACATATCAGATAGATGGACAACTAAGTCCAAATTGTTTCTATTGGGACTTTGTATTCTCTATGCTCAAATTTTGGAGCAAACGAGATATATATATATATATATATATATATATATATATATATATAAATACATTCTAGGACTTTTTTAATAACTAAGCAGTTTGCCCTCTGTAAATAATTCATCACATGTTAATTTCTTCCTCCTCTCACTATGATTCTGATCTTTTATAAAATAAATTAAAATAACTTTATTTCTTATAAATATGCGAGATCTTACCATCTGAGCATGGCTCAATGACATTGAAGGATCCATAAAAGTATATACAACTTCTCTTCTCTTTATGAAATGTCAAACATATCTCAAAATATTTTAACAATATGTTAACACATATTATAATATTTAAGATCACTTAATCCACTACCAGTGTATCTTAAACACACTTTGACAATATGTTAACACATATTATAATATTTGAGATCATTCAATCCATCTACTAGTATAATGATGGATATATAAAATATGGCTATAGAAAGAAAATATTATCTGACCCCTTTGGACTTAAGAGAAATAGATAACAAAACCGTTATTTAATTTCCAAAAATACTTGCCGTTATTGTTTTTATTGTTTCCTTTGTCCCACTGACATAAAATATGTGTTAGTTTTTTGTAAATCTCAATGTTTGTGATTACATAGCCTTTATCTATCGTTATAACGTTTTGGGGGCCAATAGTGCCTTGACACTTATCCCCTTTAGCGACACATTGGTGGGCATTGTTCTGACATCTTTATCCCCAGGGCTCTCTAAGGATTTAATATACTAGATGGGAGGCGTAACTGACAGCCGCATATATTAGCATTGTACAGCATGCTAATGTTGCTAGCGGCCTGTCTATGTAATATCGCCGGACCGGAAATGACGTCAACGGTTACGTCACTACCGGGTAGCTTCCGATATTGGGCTTGAAACTGGTAAGACAAAACAAAGATACCGGCAATTGAGAAAGAAACAACTGGATAAATCTAAGGCCATATACATGCCTTTTGAATTACCTATATATTTAGATATGTATAAAATTAATCCGGGAAAATGTATATACTTCCGGTTTGCCATATGGGGGAATCTTTTAGATGTTACACAGGAAGTGATGCTACACTTTATGGGGGAATCTTTTAGATGTTACACAGGAAGTGGAGGGGAATCTTTTAGATGTTACACAGGAAGTGATACTACACTTTATGGGGGAATCTTTTAGATGTTACACAGGAAGTGGAGGGGAATCTTTTAGATGTTACACAGGAAGTGATGCTACACTTTATGGGGGAATCTTTTAGATGTTACACAGGAAGTGGAGGGGAATCTTTTAGATGTTACACAGGAAGTGATGCTACACGTTATGGGGGAATCTTTTTAGATGTTACACAGGAAGTGGAGGGATTTGGCGCCCAAACAATACAATTAATCAATTAAACTACCATATAGGCTACTTCTAAACTGTATATAAGGCCAGCTGCCATTACCAATATTCTAGTCTTGAGAAAGGCCCTTTTTTGAGGGCAGAAACGCGTTGACATATTGGTAAGCATTACTTTAATCTTTACTTCATTCTCATATTGGATACACTATGTTGTGAATTTCTTTTTTTACAGGGACACTTTTTAGGATACCATAGGAGCAGCTGACAGGTGCTAGGATCCATTCAGCTACTTCAGCAACCACACTCAGGAATTTGGATCTGTCAAAGTAACTAACATTGGAAGGAATCAATTTCCTCACTTTCACCTTGCTTTTCATCACCCATTTTTTCCATTTTTTAGTTTTGATTGACTTATTTTTGTTCTTCACTAACATTTGTTGATCAACTTTTTGAACACTTTTTTGGATTATATTTTATATTTTATTATTTTTTATTTTTTATGTTATTGCATATTGTGTATTTTATTTTTTATGTTATTGCATATTGTGTATTTTATTTAATTATATCTTAACCTCACTGGATTAAGTAGCTAGCATTTTTATATCCATTTGCACTAACTCACTATTTGATTGTATTTATACAATTATTTTGCTACCCCCTTTTTTTGCACTGCAGTGCATTTTTCTATTTTTTGGAACACTATTTTTGTAACACTAATTTTGAACACTATTGTTTGTATTATTGTTTATTAGTTTTTTGCTTGATGCACTTGCTACAGTTGTACTTAGGCTAATTCTGTTTTATCAGTATACACTCTTATTCTGGTGTACCACTCACACTGATCACCTGTTATTACCTCTGTTTTTATTGTAATTATCAGCTTTGGCCCTTTGAGCCGCTTCTGTAAGATATTCCTGTATTTGTAATTTTATTTATATGTGCTTTTTACATTTTTTATATATAGTCTTTTATTACTGATGCTTTTTAACATGGTTCATTAAATAATCTTCTTTTATCTCTCTGTGAGTATATTTATCCCTTGGCCTCTTGTTGGCGCTGTATTCACTTCTTACTACTTGTGCATATTTTTTGGAGGTTGGTTAGGATCTCTGTTTGGATACAGCTTGGGGATTACCTTAGCGCTTGTACACACACCCTTTTTCACTAGAGGATCAGTTGTTCTCTACCTGTCTGGGTCATAGGAGGTGGTGAGTGCCCCAGCCATTGGGAGTATAAGGTGCCAGTTGTTTTTTGACCATAATCTACTTAGTCGAGTTATGGAGGATTCTGCTATGTTAGAGGGGGTTTCCTCTGATTCAGCTGTTGATACCTGTGTATATTGTGAGGAGGCCCGAGTAACCCTGCCCTCTCAATTATGTTCCGTATGCCGCAATAGAGTGTTCTCTTCTTCCCACTTTGGAACATTAGAGACCACTGAGCCATCCGCCTCTGAGGATTCAACATCCCGTGAGGTGCGTTTCCTACACAGGCAGTTGCCCCGCATACCGTTACACCTTCTACTGAAGGTGGCTTTTTTCCACCAGAGGTTACTAAACGGTTTCGCATTGGCCATATCTCTGGCCTTAGCGCATTTGCATCTCTCTGCCATGTGCAAGCGGAGGCTTAATCCGTGTACTCCTGCCCAGGGTCCGGCATGTAAGAGGATTCTGATATCCGATCAGTCTTCTGGGGAAGCGGTGTCCTCTGAGGCTTCAGAATTGTTACCTCCAGGGTCGGAAACCTCAGATACTCCAACGGAGGTAAATTTTGCTTTTAGATTTAGAATGGCTCGCCTGCGTGTACTTCTGAGAGAAGTTTAGGCGACGTTCGAGGATCCTAATTCTGATCCGTCAACTGAATCTCAGTCTGCTGATTCAGATAGCAAGCTTGTTTAGACGACTGGAGGGATGGTGATCCTATTCCTTATCATCTTTATATTGGTATTCTTTGTTTGTTGTATCAGATTCCCAGTTCAAAGCTCTTGAGGAATTGTGTCGCATGACGGGCGGGACGTGTCGGTTTCATTTTCTCCTGGGCTATCTCTTTTGTGTGTGCTTACCTAATTTCTTTTCTAATCCGTTTAGGATAAGTTTTTATTTCTCTTGTTAAGTGTATCCAGTCCACGGATCATCCATTACTTATGGGATATTCTCCTTCCCAACAGGAAGTTGCAAGAGGATCACCCACAGCAGAGCTGCTATATAGCTCCTCCCCTAACTGTCATATCCAGTCATTCTCTTGCAAGCCTCAACCAAGATGGAGGTCGTAAGAGGAGTGTGGTGTTTTATACTTAGTTTATTCTTCAATCAAAAGTTTGTTATTTTTAAATGGTGCCGGAGTGTGCTGTTTATCTCAGGCAGTATTTAGAAGAAGAATCTGCCTGCGTTTTCTATGATCTTAGCAGAAGTAACTAAGATCCATGGCTGTTCTCACATATTCTGAGGAGTGAGGTAACTTCAGAGAGGGAATGGCGTGCAGGTTTTCCTGCAATAAGGTATGTGCAGTTAATATATTTCTAGGGATGGAATTTGCTAGAAAATGCTGCTGATACCAAACTAATGTAAGTAAAGCCTTAAATGCAGTGATAGCTGCTGGTATCAGGCTTATTAATAGAGATGCATACTCTTATAAAAATGTAATATAAAACGTTTGCTGGCATGTTTAATCGTTTTTTATATGTATTTGGTGATAAAACTTATTGGGGCCTAGTTTTTTTCCACATGGCTGGCTTGAATTTGGCCTAGAAACAGTTTCCTTAGGCTTTCCACTGTTGTAATATGAGTGGGAGGGGCCTATTTTGCCGTTTTTTTGCACAGCAAAAATTACAGACACAGACATCCAGCTTCTTCCTGCATGATCCAGGACATCTCTGGAGGGCTCAAAAGGCTTTAAAGTCGTTTTTGAGGGAGGTAAAAAGCCACAGTAGAGCTGTAGCAGTTGTTGTGACTGAAAAAAAAAAAAAAGTTTTTGTCTTTTATTATTTTTTGGGTATTAAGGGGTTAATCATCCATTTGCAAGTGGGTGCAATGCTCTGCTAACTTGTTACATACACTGTGAAAATTTCGTTAGTGTAACTGCCTTTTTTCACTGTTATTTCAAATTTTGACAAAATTTGTGTTTCTTAAAGGTGCAGTAACGTTTTTTATATTGCTTGTAAACTTGTTTAAAATGTTTGAAAGCCATGGTGGAGCCCCATAGGAGAATGTGTACTAAATGTATTGATTTCACCTTAAACAGTAAAGATCAGTCTTTAACTATAAAAGAAATATCACCAGAAGATTCTGACGAGGGGGAAGTTATGCCGACCAACTCTCCCCACGTGTCAGACCCTTCGCCTCCCGCTCAGGGGATGCACGCTAATATGGCGCCAATTACATCAGGGACGCCCATAGCGATTACCTTGCAGGACATGGCTGCAATCATGAATAATACCCTGTCAGAGGTATTATCCAGGTTGCCTGAATTAAGAGGCAAGCGCGATTGCTCTGGGGTTAGGAGAAATACAGAGCGCGCAGATGCTGTAAGGGCCATGTCTGATACTGCGTCACAATATGCAGATCATGAGGACGGAGAGCTTCAGTTCAGTCTGTGGGTGACATCTCTGATTCGGGGAATCCTGATTCAGAGATTTCTAATTTTAAATTTAAGCTTGAGAACCTCCGTGTTACAGAAGCATTAGTTATTTTGTTGTGCAGAGCTTATTTCCCAGCAGCAATGCCTGAACCAGCAAGCCAGCGCCTAGAAGGGCTCCAAGAAAACCGTAACAAGTATCATTTCATAAAGAGTTAACTCTTTTTTTTTCAGCTTTTAGAAACTATTGTCTAATCACCTCTGGAGCCAGACTGCTAATTGATAAGATGAACTTGTAAACTTGTTATCTTAAGTACTGTAATCCTATTGTGGCCTGTCAAAGGACAGTGCTCTCTATCTAAATGTGTGATGGGGGATTTTGTGCTTCCCCCCCTCTCCCCCTGGGAGTGCCCTGTGTGCATGTAACCTTAATAAAAAGCAGGCTGGGCATCCCAGTCCTGAGTTCTTGTTTGACCCTCAATCGCAGCGTTGACTCGTTTTTGTGGGCAGAAGGGTATCCTAGCTGTACTGCAGCTAAGGGAGATTATTCTATATTTGCGAGACTCATATAGAATACTATGGAAAGCAGCTTCTCCCCTCTTTAGCAATAGGGATCCAGGCTACTAAGCGGTCCATCTCTCAGCGAGACTAAGGGTAACCGTAACATTTGGCGGCAGCGGCGGGATTTTCCTGGATTTCCTAGGAGAGGTACAGAACGGATGGAGAGCGCTTACGAAAAATTGAAGCGTACAACCCTAAAGGATTTACTTGAAAGCAGAGGGGGGTACGCCAGCAACCGGCCGAGGAGAGAGCTGATCGCAGAATTGACCGAACTGGATCAGAGCTTCACAATGGCGGAAACACCGACCACGATTAGTGACGAAAAAACCAGGATTGTTCGGGAAAGGCTCTCATTATACGGGCCGAACCCCTCCATGGAATTGGTACAGCAGTTGATGGCGGAGGCGGACGAGGATATACGAGAGACTCGAGCCCACGAACTCAACCTAGCGAACGCACACCGCAATGCTGAAGCCCCGCAGGTAATCATCCCTGTCGAAAATGCTGGGAGGCCCAAGATACCCTATGCGGCATTTCGACCCTTCCTAGAGAGCGAGACAGGGATTGATGAATATTTGGCGGACTTCGAAAGGCAATGTGCCCTGCACCAGATTCCCAACAGAGAGTGGCCCACGATATTGTCTGGGAAACTATCCGGGCGAGCCCTGGAAGCCTTTCGTACTCTGGGTGCTGAGGAAGTGACACAGTATGAGCTAGTTAAGGAGACACTGTTGCGACGGTACGCTGTAACTCCGGACACGTATCGCCGACAGTTTCGGGGCACGGAAAAGAAGCCTAACGATACCCATATGGAATGGGCGCACCGAATGCGGAGAGCGGCAAATCACTGGCTGAGCGGAAGTAAAGCGGTGACTGGGGAGGAAATTTTACAATTGTTTCTCTTAGAACATTTTTATAATGGCATGGAACAGCAAGGGAAGGAATGGCTGCGAGACAGGCGGCCTTCTACCTTAGAAGAAGCAGCCAAATTGGCCGATGAACATTATGACTCCCGTCTTCATGAACCCATGAACTACCGAGCTCCAGCACGGGTCGAACCCAGAGAGGTTTACCGTGCACCCCCTCGTGCTGAATTCCGAGCCCCGGTGCCCACAGGGCCCGTCCGACACTCAGGACCACCCAATAACAGCTCTGAGCGTCCCAGACCGACTTGCCACCGATGCAAGCAACCAGGGCATTTCATGGCTAGCTGCCCCCTTAATACGCACCAGACACCCAGGAATTACAATTACCCCTCTGGGTCCTATCGTCCGGCCCGGGCCCTCTGTGTTAACCAAGAGGCCCCTATGGAGGGATATGTGGGGCCGCTTCACGAGGCAGACCCTGTATATGCTGCCTCAGATAACCGCCAGCACCATCGGCAGAGGGTATGGCTCGAGGGGCGATCTACCGAGGGATTGCGAGACACAGGGGCTACTATCACGCTGGTACAGAGTCATTTGGTGCCAGAGCACAAGCGATCCGGACAGACTGTGGCCGTTAGAGTGGCGGGGGGGGATGTGTACAAAATTCCAACAGCTAAAGTGCATCTTGATTGGGGAGCGGGAAAGGGGGCTGTGAACGTGGGCCTAATGGATAATTTACCTGCCGAAGTACTACTGGGCAACGATTTGGGCCCCATGACTTCTGCCTATGCTCCAGTATGCAACAACGAGGCGGACCCAGTGACTACACGGGCCCAAGCCCGGACGGAGCGAGAGCTCTCACCAGTGCGGGAGACACAGGTAAGACCTACCCCGACCTTGCCTGACAGGTTAGGCCCCATACCCTGGGACACCCCAGATGCTTTCGAGGCAGAGTCTAAGACTGACCCGACCTTACAAAAGTACCGGGAACGAGCAGAGACCGGAGGGGGCGGGGCAGATAACGAAACATTCTTATGGGAAAAAGGGAAACTATACCGCTGGACAGAGAAAAGGGGACAGCGTAGGCGACAGCTGGTAGTGCCCCACAAATACCGTCAAGAAATCCTCAAAATAGGCCACGACATCCCCTTAGCAGGCCACCTAGCCGTTACCCGTACCCTACACCGCATTACTCACACGTTCTTTTGGCCAGGGGTGCACGCTGACGTTAGAACTTACTGTAACACCTGCGATGTGTGTCAACGAGTAGGAAGGCGAGGCGATCACCCTAAAGCCCAGCTAGTAAATATGCCCATTGTAGAGGAACCCTTCAGCCGGGTTGCTATTGACCTAGTGGGACCACTGGCTACCCCTAGTCCCTCCGGTAAGCGATACATTCTTACCGTAGTGGACTACGCTACCAGGTACCCAGAGGCTGTCGCCCTATCCAACATACAAGCGGATACGGTAGCGAATGCACTAGTACAGGTGTTCTCCCGGGTAGGATTTCCAAAAGAAATCCTATCCGACCGAGGCACCCAATTTACGGCTGAATTGACCCAACAACTCTGGCAGGTTTGCAAAATTAAGTCCCTCCTGAGCTCCCCATACCACCCCCAGACGAACGGGCTGTGTGAGAGGTTCAATGGGACCCTCAAGCAAATGCTCAAGACGTTCACTCAGGAATACCGAGACTGGGAACGCTTCCTGCCGCACCTCCTATTTGCTTATCGGGAGGTGCCCCAGGAAACGACAGGGTTCTCTCCCTTCGAGTTGCTCTATGGAAGAAAGGTACGGGGACCCCTAAACCTGATCCGGGAGCACTGGGAGGGAGAGATGGAGGCTGACGGTGTCCCCATTGTGCCATACGTGCTGGAACTCAGGGACCGAATGGAGCAATTAGCCAAATCCGTGCGGGCTAATCTCCAGTTGGCCCAGAGAAGACAGAAAGTATGGTACGATCGGGGGGCCCGAAAGAGAATCTTCACCATAGGACAAAAGGTGTTAGTACTTAAGCCGGTGAAGACAGACAAATTGCAGGCGTCCTGGCAGGGTCCCTACCAGATCGTAGAGAAAAGGGGAGACACCACTTATGTGATAGCTAGCTGCCACGACAACAATCTTAGAAAGACATTCCATGTAAACATGCTCAAGGAATATTTTGAGCGACCAGAGAACGTGACGGCCGTATGTTGTTCCCCTCAGGAAGACCCCGACAGTTTACTCATTCCAGACCTATTAGAAAAGAGCCTCCCCACAGGTATAGTGGCGCAGGTTCAGATAGGGGACCGACTTAGCCCCACTGAAAGGGAGCAGCTCAACCAACTCCTCCAGTCCAAACACCTCACCTTCTCCCCGAAGCCAGGGTACACTACTTTAACCACCCACCAGGTAGATACTCCGGGACAAGCTCCCTTGCGCCAGGCTCCGTACCGAATCCCCGAAGCAGTTAGGACAGGAATGAAGAAGGAGATCGATGAGATGCTCCAGCTCAGGGTAATTGAGCCCTCCGATAGTCCCTGGGCCTCCCCAGTTGTCTTGGTGCCCAAGAAAGATGGGACCACCCGGTTCTGCGTAGACTATCGGAGGCTCAATGAAAATACCGTGACGGACGCTTACCCTATGCCCAGGGTAGACGAGTTACTCGATCGTATAGCCAGGGGAAATTACCTGACCACTATTGACCTCTGCAAAGGTTACTGGCAGATTCCCCTGGCCCCGGAGGCTATCCCCAAGTCGGCATTCGTCACCCCATTCGGCTTATATCAGTTTAGGGTAATGCCGTTTGGGATGAAGAATGCCCCAGCTACATTCCAGCGCTTGGTGGATAGGCTCCTGGATGGCTTCCAGAGTTTTGCTTGCGCCTACCTGGACGATATAGCGATCCACAGTGAGTCCTGGGAGGACCACTTAGCTCATGTGGGAATGGTTCTGGATCAGATCCGGGCTGCTGGCCTGACTCTGAAGCCAGAAAAATGCCACTTTGGGATGGCCGAGGTACAGTACCTGGGTCACCGGGTGGGGTGTGGAAAGCAGCGACCAGAGCCGGCCAAAATAGAAGCTGTCGCCAATTGGCCCACCCCCATCACTAAGACTCAGGTCCTAGCCTTCCTGGGCACGGCAGGGTACTATAGACGGTTCGTACCAGACTACAGCACACTTGCCAAACCCCTGACTGACTTGACCAAGAAGAACTTACCTCGACAGGTCCTGTGGTCTCCCCACTGTGAAACGGCTTTCCAGGCTCTCAAAAATGCTCTAATTAACGCTCCTGTCTTGGCGGCCCCAGCCCTTAACAAACGTTTTATCGTCCATACAGATGCTTCCATGTTCGGGCTGGGAGCCGTCCTCAGCCAAGTAGGCAAAGATGGAGGGGAGCATCCAGTTGCCTACATCAGCCGGAAGCTCCTGCCCCGCGAAGTCAGCTATGCAGCGGTCGAAAAGGAGTGTTTGGCTTTGGTGTGGGCATTAAAGAAATTGACTCCCTATTTATATGGTCAGGAGTTCACTCTGGTCACCGACCATAACCCGTTGGTGTGGCTGAACCGGGTCTCTGGAGATAACGGCAGGCTATTACGTTGGAGCTTATCGTTGCAACCCTTCAATTTCACCATTACTTACAGACCTGGGAAACAGAATGGCAACGCCGACGGGTTGTCCAGACAAACCGACCTCAGCCCCGCATAACCAGCGGTCTGGACAGCCTTAGTCTGCCCCGAAAAGGGGTCAGACCGTGTCTGCCAGAGTGTTCCACAGAAAGGGAGCACTGTTACAGAAGCATTAGTTATTTTGTTGTGCAGAGCTTATTTCCCAGCAGCAATGCCTGAACCAGCAAGCCAGCGCCTAGAAGGGCTCCAAGAAAACCGTAACAAGTATCATTTCATAAAGAGTTAACTCTTTTTTTTTCAGCTTTTAGAAACTATTGTCTAATCACCTCTGGAGCCAGACTGCTAATTGATAAGATGAACTTGTAAACTTGTTATCTTAAGTACTGTAATCCTATTGTGGCCTGTCAAAGGACAGTGCTCTCTATCTAAATGTGTGATGGGGGATTTTGTGCTTCCCCCCCTCTCCCCCTGGGAGTGCCCTGTGTGCATGTAACCTTAATAAAAAGCAGGCTGGGCATCCCAGTCCTGAGTTCTTGTTTGACCCTCAATCGCAGCGTTGACTCGTTTTTGTGGGCAGAAGGGTATCCTAGCTGTACTGCAGCTAAGGGAGATTATTCTATATTTGCGAGACTCATATAGAATACTATGGAAAGCAGCTTCTCCCCTCTTTAGCAATAGGGATCCAGGCTACTAAGCGGTCCATCTCTCAGCGAGACTAAGGGTAACCGTAACACTCCGTGTGTTGCTTGGGGAGGTATTAGCTGCTCTGAATGACTGTAACACAGTTGCAGTACCAGAGAAATTGTGTAGGCTGGATAAATACTATGCGGTACCGGTGTGTACTGATGTTTTTCCTATACCTAAAAGGCTTACAGAAATTATTAGCAAGGAGTGGGATAGACCGGCTGTGCCTTTTTCCCCACCTCCTATATTTAGAAAAATGTTTCCAATAGACGCCACTACACGGGACTTATGGCAGACGGTCCCTAAGGTGGAGGGAGCAGTTTCTACTTTAGCAAAGCGTACTACTATCCCGGTTGAGCACAGTTGTGCTTTTTCAGATCCAATGGATAAAAAATTGGAGGGTTACCTTAAGAAAATGTTTATTCAACAAGGTTTTATTTTACAGCCCCTTGCATGCATTGCGCCTGTCACGGCCGCGGCGGCATTCTGGTTTGAGGCCCTGGAAGAGGCCACCCATACAGCTCCATTGACTGAAATTATTGACAAGCTTAGAACACTTAAGCTAGCTAACTCATTTGTTTCTGATGCCATTGTTCATTTGACTAAACTAACGGCTAAGAATTCCGGATTCGCCATCCAAGCGCGTAGGGCGCTATGGTTTAAATACTGGTCAGCTGACGTGACTTCGAAGTCTAAATTACTCAACATTCCTTTCAAGGGGCAGACATTATTCGGGCCTGGTTTGAAGGAAATTATTGCTGACATTACTGGAGGTAAGGGTCACACCCTTCCTCAGGACAGGGCTAAAGCAAAGGCCAAACAGTCTAATTTCCGTGCCTTTCGAAATTTCAAGGCAGGTGCAGCATCAACTTCCTCCGCTTCAAAACAAGAGGGAACTTTTGCTCAATCTAAGCAGGCCTGGAAACCTAACCAGTCCTGGAACAAAGGCAAGCAGGCCAGAAAGCCTGCTGCTGCCTCTAAGACAGCATGAAGGAACGGCCCCCTATCCGGCGACGGATCTAGTAGGGGGCAGACTTTCTCTCTTCGCCCAGGCGTGGGCAAGAGATGTTCAGGATCCCTGGGCGTTGGAGATCATATCTCAGGGATATCTTCTGGACTTCAAAGCTTCCCCTCCACAAGGGAGATTTCATCTTTCAAGGCTATCTGCAAATCAGATAAAGAAAGAGGCATTCCTACGCTGTGTGCAAGACCTCCTAGTTATGGGAGTGATCCATCCAGTTCCGCGGACGGAACAAGGACAGGGTTTTTATTCAAATCTGTTTGTGGTTCCCAAAAAAGAGGGAACCTTCAGACCAATTTTGGATCTAAAGATCTTAAACAAATTCCTCAGAGTTCCATCATTCAAGATGGAAACTATTCGGACCATCCTACCCATGATCCAAGAAGGTCAGTACATGACCACAGGGGACTTAAAGGATGCCTACCTTCACATACCGATTCACAAAGATCATCAACGGTTTCTAAGGTTTGCTTTTCTAGACAGGCATTACCAATTTGTAGCTCTTCCCTTCGGGTTGGCTACAGCCCCGAGAATCTTTACAAAGGTTCTGGGCTCACTTCTGGCGGTTCTAAGACCGCGAGGCATAGCGGTGGCTCCGTGTCTAGACGACATCCTGATACAGGCGTCAAGCTTTCAAGTTGCCAAGTCTCATACAGAGATAGTTCTGGCATTTTTGAGGTCGCACGGGTGGAAACACTCACAAGAGTCTCCTTGCTTGCCGTGTTCTTCACTCCATTCCGCGCCCTTTGGTAGCTCAGTGTATGGAGGTAATTGGCTTAATGGTAGCGGCAATGGACATAGTGCCATTTGCGCGCCTTCATCTCAGACCGCTGCAATTATGCATGCTGAGTCAGTGGAATGGGGATTACACAGATTTGTCCCCTCTGCTAAATCTGGATCAAGAGACCAGAGATTCTCTTCTCTGGTGGTTGTCTCGGGTACACCTGTCCAAGGGTATGACCTTTCGCAGGCCAGATTGGACAATTGTAACAACAGATGCCAGCCTTCTAGGTTGGGGTGCAGTCTGGAATTCCCTGAAGGCACAGGGATCGTGGACTCAGGAGGAGAAACTCCTTCCAATAAATATTCTGGAGTTAAGAGCGATATTCAATGCTCTTCTGGCTTGGCCTCAGTTATCAACACTGAGGTTCATCAGATTTCAGTCGGACAACATCACGACTGTGGCTTACATCAACCATCAAGGGGGAACCAGGAGTTCCCTAGCGATGATGGAAGTCTCAAATATAATTCGCTGGGCAGAGTACCACTCTTGCCACCTGTCAGCAATCCATATCCCTGGCGTGGAGAACTGGGAGGCGGATTTTCTAAGTCGTCAGAACTCCATCCGGAGGTGTTTGCTCAGTTGATTCATCGTTGGGGCAAACCAGAGTTGGATCTCATGACGTCTCGCCAGAACGCCAAGCTTCCTTGTTAAGGATCCAGGTCCAGGGACCCAGAAGCGACGCTGATAGATGCTCTAGCAGCGCCTTTGTTCTTCAACCTGGCTTATGTGTTTCCACCGTTTCCTCTGCTCCCTCGACTGATTGCCAAAATCAAACAGGAGAGAGCATCGGTGATTCTGATAGCACCTGCGTGGCCACGCAGGACTTGGTATGCAGACCTAGTGGACATGTCATCCTTTCCACCATGGACTCTGCCTCTAAGACAGGACCTTCTGATACAAGGTCCTTTCAATCATCCAAATCTAATTTCTCTGAGACTGACTGCATGGAGATTGAACGCTTGATTCTATCAAAGCGTGGCTTCTCCGAGTCAGTCATTGATACTTTAATACAGGCACGAAAGCCTGTTACCAGGAAAATCTACCACAAGATATGGAGTAAATATCTTTATTGGTGTGAATCCAAGAATTACTCATGGAGTAAGGTTAGGATTCCTAGAATATTGTCTTTTCTCCAAGAGGGCTTGGACAAAGGATTATCAGCTAGTTCCTTAAAGGGACAGATTTCTGCTCTGTCTATTCTTTTGCACAAGCGTCTGGCAGAGGTTCCAGACGTCCAGGCATTTTGCCAGGCTTTGGTTAGAATTAAGCCTGTGTTTAAACCTGTTGCTCCCCCGTGGAGCTTAAACTTGGTTCTTAAAGTTCTTCAAGGAGTTCCGTTGGAACCCCTTCATTCCATTGATATTAAACTTTTATCTTGGAAAGTTCTGTTTTTGATGGCTATTTCCTCGGCTCGGAGAGTCTCTGAGCTATCTTCCTTACAATGTGATTCTCCTTATCTGATTTTTCATGCAGATAAGGTAGTCCTGCGTACCAAACCTGGGTTTTTACCTAAGGTGGTTTCTAACAAGAATATCAATCAAGAGATTGTTGTTCCATCATTGTGTCCTAATCCTTCTTCAAAGAAGGAACGTTTTTTTACATAATCTGGACGTAGTCCGTGCCTTGAAGTTTTACTTACAAGCTACTAAAGATTTTCGTCAAACATCTACCCTGTTTGTCGTTTACTCTGGACAGAGGAGAGGTCAAAAGCTTTGGCAACCTCTCTTTCCTTTTGGCTTCGGAGCATAATACGCCTAGCCTATGAGACTGCTAGACAGCAGCCCCCTGAAAGGATTACAGCTCATTCTACTAGAGCTGTGGCTTCCACCTGGGCCTTTAAAAATGAGGCCTCTGTTGAACAGATTTGCAAGGCCGCGACTTGGTCTTCGCTTCACACTTTTTCCAAATTTTACAAATTTGATACTTTTGCTTCTTCGGAGGCTGTTTTTGGGAGAAAGGTTCTTCAGGCAGTGGTTCCTTCCGCTTAATCCTGCCTTGTCCCTCCCATCATCCGTGTACTTTAGCTTTGGTATTGGTATCCCATAAGTAATGGATGATCCGTGGACTGGATACACCTTACAAGAGAAAACATAATTTATGCTTACCTGATAAATATATTTCTCTTGTAGTGTATCCAGTCCACGGCCCGCCCTGTCCTTTTAAGGCAGGTCTAAATTTTAATTAAACTACAGTCACCACTGCACCCTATGGTTTCTCCTTTCTCTGTTTGTTTTCGGTCGAATGACTGGATATGACAGTTAGGGGAGGAGCTATATAGCAGCTCTGCTGTGGGTGATCCTCTTGCAACTTCCTGTTGGATGATCCGTGGACTGGATACACTACAAGAGAAATACATTTATCAGGTAAGCATAAATTATGTTTTTTCCTTTGTTTTTTGGGAGCGTCAAGATTATGTTGAAATTCTTCTTAGGAAGACTTTCACTCTGGGATTCTGGTATTAGGGATTTTCATGTCGCTATTGATTTAATCCTCTGGTGGAAGTTCTATTTTGCAAAAAAAAAAAAAAAATTACAAAAACTAGAGGTTGTCTCTGGTCGGGGTGATGTTCCCTCGATATGTCTGAGACTATGTTTAAGCTTCAGAGCTTATATGTTTTTCTGTTTATTATTCTCAGTTTTCTGGCCCTGTTTTTTTTCCGTTTGACTCTGAACAGACATGTTATATCCTTCATATCGGGCTGGTCCTGGTGGGGTATAGTATTCTATATTCTTTTGCGGTTTGTACAGATATGTTGTATCCTGACTAACAGGCTGGTCCTTTTTGGGTACTTATTAACTCTCTTCTTTCTTCTTCTCAAGAGATGGTTTTTCGGTCCAGAGGGAGCCCTTCTATCTTGGATGTAAGGCTGGTCCTGTTTAAATCATTTTTGTTGGGCGTCTGATATTAGATCGTATGCAGTCCAAGTGTTCTTCGAGTTAATACCCTCCCTTACAAGGCTGTTGCCTTGGATTTTGAATTCTGCTGTAGCAGTTTTCTTTAGGAGCTAAGTTTTGCCTCTCTCGATGAGGGGAGAATGGGTGACTTTTTGGAGTCTTTTTTCCAGTTCGTCTTCACAGGGGTGTATTTTCCCCCTTTATTGGTGCTCTTTAGGGGTTTTCTCGTTCCATTTGGTTTTCTATGCTCTCTAGGTAGAGCTTGTTTCTCCTTTCTCTTGAGGGTTGATGTGCGGTTCTCTCTTCCCTTATCAGGGAGATGGAGATTTTCCTATCATCATGTTGAGGAAATCTGTTTTTTCCAGTATCCTCGTTCTGATTCTAGATTTCTGGGATCCAGGGGAGTTTTGGTTTTATACAGTATCCTGTTTTTCTGGATTCTGGTTGCTCCTCTTTTTGGCGGTTCTGGTTTCTCCATCGCCTGCTAGGAGTTTTAAGGAGTCTCTTCTCTTCTTTCCAGTTGTTTTGGAATGGAGTTCCTGGAGTAGGTTCCAGGGTGGTTCTTGAATCTGTTTGATTTTAAGACAGGAAGTCTCCTAGGCCTTTTAAGTTTAAATACTCTATAGGCTTGCCCTGTTGTTTCTCACCAGTCCTTCGTTGGTACTGTGGGTTGCTGATGTTTATCAGTCTGTTTTTTTCACTGGGCAGGTTGCTATCTAATTCCAGAATCTCATGGATTTCTGGCTAGTCTGCTTCGGTCCCCAGTATACGGTATATTTTTTTTCCTTTTTTGGGAAACTTACCTTTGGTCTACTGGGGCTGTTGTCTTATCACTTCCTTTGAAGTTGGAGAGTGTCTTCTGGGATTCTTTCTGTTTTCTTAAGAATCTTCAGTCGCTGTTTCTATTTTGAGGACCTGGTCTTCTGAGTTTTTCCAGTTGGGTTCTTTCTGAAGTAGATCTTTTTTCTGACTCTGAAAGTTCAGCAGGAGGTCGAGAGACTCTCCTTTTGGTGTGTCCTTTGGACGGATTGGTATCTTTGAGATCCGATCTAGGTCCTCTGGGCGTTTGTGCCTATCCTAGTATTGCCCTTTGGGGATCGTGGTCAGCGATTCTTGAGTAGATCTCTGGATCTTTTTGGTGCTGGGGAAGTTTAGTCTTCCTTGTTCCCTTCGACCATATGTCTCCTATTCTGGTTTGACTCAAGTTCTGTCAGGGACTGGTATCAGGGTACCTGATTGTTCCTTTTTTGTGCTGTGACTCATTTTTGTGGTTGGTCTTCTCCATTATGGGTGCGCCTTATTATGGAGTTTGACAGGGTCTTTGCCCTTGTTATCTTTATGTATCCTGACCGGGGGTTTTGGGAGGGGTGTCAGTCCTTTCCTCAGCGTGTATATGGTTTCTCGTTTTACTTTTTGGATTGCCGACCATCCCCTGTTTTGGTAGGGTGGTGTTGGTTCTCTCTGATTTTTTTAATCTCTTCTTGAAGTCCTCTTTGTCCCTTCCAGGATGTCCTGGAGAAAGAGAGGTTCTTAGGACAGCTAGTTCTTAGCCTTTGGTTAGCCTGGCGGTCTAACAGATGTTCGGATAGGGGTGGTCTCATCCGTCGCTTTTGCCCTGGACATGTGGACTCCTAAGCAGAAACAGATAGCTGGTTCTGTTCCTGAGGTTGTGAACTCTTGGTGTTCTTTTCCTTTGCTAGAATGCGGCCTGGGGTCAGGCAGTTCCGTTCAAAATTTTGTCCTTCAGGATACTAGACTTCTTGTCTAGAATTGCATCGGTATTGTCAGTATATTTATGAAAATCTTAGCAGTGCTATCCAAATAATATATATAAGTTTATGGCAGGGTTATAAACACAATACAAAGAAATAGAAACCCTTATCAACCATGCACCTACTAGACCATACAATTAATATAAATATCTGAATTCTTTTATTTAGTTAATATCCATAAACATATTGAACTATATTTGCAATAAAAGGAAACTAAATAAAAGTTTATATGCGTTAGAACCAACTCTTAAGATATGCTATTCTTCTTACAAAACCCAGAACAATATACCTTCACAATTCAGCCTTATTTATTTAACACAATGGGACTAAAAACCTTTAACATCCAAGCAATACAATTCTAAACAGTGTTTATAAAACAATAGGATAAAATATATATTCTGCTATTTAACTGCAATTTATCCTAATACAAAATTAACCGACAATATCAGAACTTGTATAGATGAGTTACTTAGCCAATTCAGACACAGATTTGAACAATACCTAGGCTTATAACTACCAATTTAAAATACAATATACTTCACCAATTTTGAACCAATTCGTAGCGGTCTTTAGGTCATCTCATTTGAAAGAAGGTTTTTGCACAAATCAAGGATAAGTTTTAAGCTCCTTGCTGAAGTGAACTTTTTTTTTTTCAGGTATATCGCAGCCAAAATCAGATCACTAATTTTCAACAAGTTACAGACAACTCTCCCTTGTGCATTCAACACTCCCATTATATAATCATTGATGACATCATGTGGGTGGCACTACGGGAGCTGACCTTCCCATTGGTTATCTGGGAAGTCTAAATCGGATTGGCCCTTGGAAATTTCATTTTTAACAGCCAGAAAGAACCTTCTGGCTGTAGTTCTCGCAACATAACACCAGGTGGCAGCATACAGTACAACATAGCAATACAATACAGCATTTCTGACATTTTTAAGCAAGTTAATTTTTTTTTTATAAAATGGTTATTTAATCAGATCACACTCTCTGCATTAATCATATATAACCCCAATTACAGATGGTTAATATTAGGTTATTTTTTCTGATTATTCTGATACCAAATATGTTATATTATTAACATTTTATTATATTAAGGTAATTTAACACTGCTAATTATTAGCTTAAAATGCATTATAATTTTATCAGTATTCTGGCATTTCTTTGCAAATAACAGCTTATTTTTATATCTCCAGATTGGTAGTATTTAAAACTCCTGATATTTGCATCCACCCAGATATAGTATGTGACATTTCTGTGTATTTCTTCCTGAATACATAAATCCTGTTTATGTCGATCTGAAATAAAAATAAATGTTAATAATCACTTCTCTTCAGGTCCATAAACATCTATTCATGTTCTTAAACACACAGAGGCTAAGATATTCATGCCTTCAAAATATATATATATATATATATATCATTCAATCTTTTACTTTCCATATATATATATATATTTAGATGTTAATGTTTGATATCACATAAATATACATCTCATATCCATTAAAATATATATAGTTGTTTTGAAATCATAATGTAAGTCATGGGCCTTCACTGTATTATCCTAACATTCTAACTTTTCAGTAACTTCAGTTGCCAGACTTTTTGTCTCATACTCACCACATGGGGTCAATCCATGAGGAGTTGTAAGAGTCTTTAAAACAGCATATTTCCTGTTTAGCCAGCAGTGCAGATGTGTATTTGATTTTATTTGTGTCACCTTCCCCCAAGAGGGGTTTTTGCAGTAAGTCTTCAAATAGAGATTCAGTGAGATAGAACTGTTGTATCACACGTGTCAAATTCCAAAGGGGTCCTTGAACACATTCTTTTCTCACCTCACCAAATGTTCTGAGGTTATAAAAATCTGCATATATAGTCAAATGAATAGGGTCACTGAGCTATTTCCTTTAGAAAAGAAATGTTTGTGTGTTTTACACTACAGGGGCCGTGCTTCAAAAAGGCTCTACTGATCGTCAATCCTGATAGACGTGTATTAGAAGCTGTGTTCAACAAACTCATGTTTAATTAATCCTGAGTTCTCATCTAACATATACAGTGTATAAAATATACATATATATATATATATATATATATATATATATATATATATATGTACACATATGTAATATTCATCATAATATTCATATACTCTGACATAAATCCCCCTTCCAACTTCAAATAGATGTAGGACACATGTATTTGAATTGGCTTAAAGTCAGTGGTATTTGATGAGGATCAACCGTATACCTCATAGACAGTCTCTTATGAAGAAAGTTTGTTATTTTGAGCTTTCATGTTTATCAGTTAGGCATCTTTAAATTACAGTATGTCTTTAGTGCATTTGGGGATATGACACTTCATTCTCCCTCTATGACTTGTAGTTGGGACCTGGGATGACATGCCCGCAGTTGATTTATATGTACCCATTTATCTATGAAACCTTCATTTTTGGGGATCCGTATTTTATAGGCCACTGGAGATATTTTGTCAGTAATGACAAAAGGACCTTTCCATGAGGGAAGAAATTTCTTCTCCCTAACCTGATCTCTTCCAAAGTTATAAAGATAAACTTTATCATTTATTTCATATTCCTTTTTGGATGTTTTGAGATCATAATAGGTTTTAGTGGCAGTTGCGGCTCTTTCTAAATTCCTTTGAGCAAATGCAAAGGCATATTGCAGGTGCTTTCTTAAGTTTTCCACATATTGATGTGTATTGGCAGCGTTTATCAAATTTTGGTCTGATGTACGGTACAGCAGATGCTGAGGTAGAACCATTCTTCTACCAGTCATCAGCTCAAAAGGTGACATCTTGGTAGCACTACTTGGAGTTGCTCTTAATGCCATTAAGACTAGAGGTAGTTTTATATCCCAGTCTTTACCTGTTTCACTCACAAACTTTTTGAGGATTTTAACAATGGATTGGTTGTAACGCTCTACACCACCACTTGAGGCAGCTCTATAAGCAATATGGAGCTTTCTTTTAACCCCTAGTATTTTCCACATTTTTGTCATCACTTCGCTAGTGAAGTGGGTCCCCCGATCTGATTCGATTCTTTGGGGCAAACCAAATCTGGAAAATACATGGTTGATGAGCAATGCTGCACATGTTTCAGCACTATTGTTAGGTGCACTAATGCACTCTACCCATTTAGTGAACAGGCATGTCACTGTTAACATGTACTTGTTACCTCTTGATGACCTTGTTACCGGACCAATAAAATCAATTTGTATATCTGACCATGGCATTACCATCCCCCTTTTCTGCAATGGCGCTCTATGCGTTGGTGCAGTGGGTTGGAACTGTGGACAGATTAAACACCCTTGACAGTAGGTTTGAACATCTTTCAACATGTGTGGCCAAAAAGCGTAGTCACGCAATATTTCGTACGTGAGTTTGGCACCGCGATGACCAGATGTGGGAGCATCATGGGCATGTTGAAGCATTAGACCTCTGAACTTGGTGGGTACTACCCACTGTTGGATGCCAGTTTTGGAGGTTCTAATTAACAAACCATCCTGTAATTTGAATTGTGATTTAGATTTTATTAAGATTCTCAGATCTTCTTTGCCAATACAATCATCTTTTGAGATGGGGTTGCTTTCAGGATCTTCTATGTGTTTATAGAAGATGCCTACAATGGGGTCTTCTTTTTGACTAGTGATCAGGTCCTCACTAGGAGAATCCTGACTCCATTGTACCAAGTTAGGCTCACTCTGTTGTTTTGCCTGGTTTCTGGTAATGGCTTCTACCTGAATTGCACCCATTAAGTGTTCAATATTAAGGAGTTCTCCAGTTATGGCTCCTTGTTTGGCTAATGAGTCCGCAAGGTCATTGCCTTCCTTATCAGGACCTAAAACTCTGGAATGACCCTTGGTCTTTTTCCAGTGTATGGTTAAATCATTGGATACTACCAGATTATCAATCTCGCAGAACAATTTGCCATGCTTGACTGGTTTGTTATTGCTTTTCTGCATGCCATTTCTTTTCCAAGTTGGCAGGTATTCAACAAAACTGTCACGCACATAATTTGAGTCAGTTATTATCACAAATTCATGAATACCATGTTCAATAGCCATTTCAATGGTTTTGAAAACAGCAGTTAGTTCTGCAACTTGACTGGATCTTGGTCCAATGTTGAAACCTACAGATATATTTGAGAATCCATTTGCCCCAGTTATACCAATGCCAGCGACTAGTCTGCGCTCATTATCAATAGTGGCATGGTAAGAACAACCATCAACATATACCCAAGGTAATGTTTGACAATGGTCTTCATTGTACATTTTATATGGGGAAAGCAATTGTTCTTCCAGAAAATCATCTTCTGATAATTTTTCCCCAGGATCTCTAGCAGTACAGTCGTGGAGCTCAGCAAGCCCTTGTGCGACTGGATTCTTTTTATTCTGCTTGTAGCGAATTTCTAAGGGCCAGCCTTGTAAGGAAAGAGTCCACGCTGTTATGCGGCTATTAGACAAATTCCCATCTCTTATTCTCTCACTTTGCAAATATAGCAAAGGCTGGTGGGCCGTTTCTACAATAATTTTCTCGCCCTGTATATAGCTGCGGAAATTTTGTAGAGCCCATACAGTAGATAAGAGGGCTTTTTCGCAATCGTTAAACTTTATTTCTACTGGGGATAGATTTTTGCTCGCATAAGCAATGGCTTTGTTCAAATTATCATGCTTTTGGTATAACACAGCACTCATGCTTATATCTGTGTAACCTGTCTCTAAGAAGAAAGGTTTGCCACCTTCAGGGTATGCTAAGCAAGGTGCTTGAGTGAGTTTTCTCTTCAGCTCTCTGATGGCTGTCTCTTGAGACTCACTCCAGTGCCATTTCACATCTTTCTTCAGAAGAAGTAGTAGTGGTTTAGTTAATTCCGCATAATTATCAATGAATTTGCGAGAATAATTCGTCATACCCAGGAATGATCTCAATTCCTTTAAGTTAGTCGGGTTTTTAGAATTCACTATAGCTTCCACCTTTTTCTTCTGGGGATTTAATCCGTCAGAGGTAACTTCATGTCCCAAGAAGTTTACACGAGTGCGGCACCATTGAGCTTTTTGCAGGGATAATTTGACACCTGCCCTTTTAAGTTGGCTGAGGACGTGTTTAAGCTCTGCGATGTGTTTTTCAAAGTCTGTGCTTTTGATTAAAACATCATCAACATAAGATAAGGTCCCCCTTTCCAGTGCGTCAGGCATAGCCTTATGCATGAATACAGCAAATTCATGTCCAGAATTTATGTATCCAAATGGAAGTCTCTGGAATGCATACTGAACCTTTTGGAAGGAGAATGCTAGCTTATATTGGTCCTCTTCATGTACCTTTATGGTCCAATATCCCTGTGCACAATCAATGGCAGTGAATATTTTGGATCCCTGCATTTGTGCTAAGCACTGGTCAATGTATGGTACAGGCCAGCCAGACATGTATACTCGTTTGTTTAGCTGTCTTAAGTCAGCACACAAACGCCATTGTCCATTGGGCTTAAGGACACCTAGAATAGGATTATTATAAGAGCTGTGCACCTGTCTGATAATACCTCTTTCTTCCAAATTCCTTATGATCTCTGCAAGAGAATCATATGAGGCTAAGGGAAGTCTGTATTGTTTGACAAATACAGGTGGTGCATCGGGATCTGTTTGTATTCTTGCAATGTGCAAGTCTGTAGTACCACAGTCATAAGAATCCTTAGCAAAAATATCCTTGTACTCCATCAGTAGTTCTCGCAGCTGTTGGCGTTCATCATCGCTGGAACAGCCATTAGCTAAGGATATTTGCTCTTCGACTATTTGCTGAAATCCTGGAAAGATTTCAGGCTGTCCTATTTCATAGGCTTCTTCCAGTCTAGAGGTGAGATCCCCTTGATTATAATTTACATTGCTCCCATGACTCTGGGTATTGGGGTAATCTTGCTGTTTGATTGGCTGATCAAACACTAGAGAGGCTTCTTCAATTTTACAGATGCCTTCCTCTGAGCTGAAGGGATAAATAGATTGAACATTAAATAGACCCTCTGGCATAGATGCAAAGGATTGTTCTATTAATTGTTCTTCAGTTAGGTATCCTTCAGGTATTAGCCCAATTACATTATTCTGGAATCCAAAAGTGTAATAACTTGATTCCAGTGCATATCCTATGGTAGTTCCCTTGGATAATGTTATATCCTGTGGGGTCATGTTATGCACAATAATATGTATTGGAACAGTTCCAATATTCACCATAGGAGTGTAAGTCACTGTGACACCCAGATTTTGTATTCTATGGGAGAGGCAAATTAGTGTTTCAGAAGTTTTTAATTTCTGACCTCTCTTTACCTGTAAGGGTAAAAGAAATTTATCAGCCCCAGCAGGAATTGTAACATCGCTAGATACCTGAATATTCACAGCATATGGCAATTGCTGGTTTGATTTCAGGGCTGCATTTTCATCCTGAAATACTTCAGGGTCCCCCTTTAACCTGCTCCAAAGGCAAGAGTTAATCAAATCTATTTGTATGGCATATCTATGTAAAATATCATTGCCAATGTATATTTGATTATGGGGAGTATTTAAAACTAAAAACAGGTGCTTCACTGACTTATTACCAATAGAGATAGATAATAAGCACTTAGCTGTGATGTTATAGCTTTCAGACCTGTCATCCAGGCCGTTGACACAGTGGTCTTGGGGAGAAAGATATTTAATCACTTTAGGTTCAGCTATTTGCGCTAATAAACCTTCGCTTATATAGCTAGCTTCCTGTTTTAAATTTATTTTAGCATACTTGGTTTTACCAAGGTCATGCACTTGTATAGGGATAAATAGATCCTCTTTAACTCTCTCAATCCCTGTGAGGTATTGAGCATGGTCTCCCCCTTTAGGGATTTTAGGATCCCCCTTGTGGAGTGATATGGTTAATATATCGCCATCTAGGGAGATATTCGCTATTTTTCCGGGCGAAATTTTAAAAGTATTACCATCAGAGCCACTAAAAGGAGTCTGATCATCTATTTGTAGAATAGTGATTTCAGGTGTAGAGTTATTCCTGAAATGAATCTCCACAGCATCTGGTTTCTCTTCCACCACGTGACAGCTGTGTCGGGTGCGAGATGTACCAGATTTTTCATAATTGATAGGCCGTTTAACTTGCGACCAAATTACATTATTTATGCAATCAATTATGGTGCTTAATCGTTTCAGGAGATCACTACCAATAATTAAACGATCAGTTGGCAGATCCACTATAATGACAGGGTGTCTTATGACCCTGTTCCCCAATTTAAATTTTAACCAGGCAGTACCGTAGACTTTTAGGGAGTCACCCCCAACACCTATTAGAGAACCGTCAAATTCTCTTATTTTGGGTTTGTGGGGTGTTAGCTCATTTAGCTGTGTGTAGTACCTGTGGGATAAGATAGTTGCCTGTGACCCAGTGTCAATTAATCCCCTGATAGGGTTGGAGACTGAATCTTGCAGCTCAACTAGTACATAATATCTTCCTGCAGTTTCTATCATTTCACACATAAAATTTGCATTCTTGTACATCTGTGGGCTTCGCCACGTTTTACCTGGATCCGCTGCGTCATTCGATGCAGAGGAAATTTCATACCTACCTGTTTCCCCTATGACAAGGTCAGCTGGGTTCTTGTGTACTGCATCTGTGGAAATAATGTTAAGAGAACACTGCAGAGGAAAAGTTTGGTTAATTTTTCCCGGCTGATATCGCTCATTGTCACAGCTAATTTGTCCGTTTCCGGTCTGTGGGGAGATAACATGATTAGTATCATTGATATTTATTACTACATTTTGTATCTCTCCCCTCCCCTTCAGGTGATACTGCAGTATTTATGACTGTGCCTGTGGTCCACTGCTGACCACTGGCTGTACCCCTAAAAAAGTATTGTTCGGTTGCTGAGCCGTAGATTTTTGACTCATATTAGCGATTTGTTCGCTCAACCGATTTAATTGGGTAAACAGCATATCTACCTGATTGTACAAGTTACCTCTACCCCTGGGCCTATCTCTTGGTGCCCCATTGTACTGATTCCTGGACCATTGGGTTCCCTCAGAATCAGGGCCACTATTTCTATTCTGGCGTGGTTGCCCCTGGGGTTCAGCTTGTTCAGCATTAGTACTTTGGGGAGCATTATATACCTGGGGTGTCTGGTTACCCTGAGAATATCTTCGCCGTCTATTGTATCTACCCTTGCGCGGATACCAATTATTTGGTGAGTATTCTCTTTGTGAGTAATTATTCACCTGATTATGTCCCCCACTTTGGTTATAGTCTCCCTGCGCCTCAACCTGTGTAGGGGGAGGGGCAGAATTAAACCTCTGTGGAGATGGCCTGTTTTGACTGGCCACCTCTGCATAAGTTCTCTTGTTAGACTCCAAATTGAGGGGTTTAGGTGACACCCTAGTTTCTGCTACAATTTTGGGTTTTGATTCCTTTTTAACCCCCTGCTCACTGGACTGCTGAATAGAGTATAATTTTGTACTCTCTTTGATCAGCCATTCCAATGAGCAGTCCTCATCAAAATCTCTAGCTAAGTTAATTTTGATGGGTGTAGGCAGTGCTTCAAAAAATAAATTTACAAATTCTGAGCCGTCAAATTTGGGATTATCTTCAGCCATACTGTACGCATTTTTCAATACAGAAAGGAATTCGATTGGACTCTGATTCGCACGACACTTTAAACCATATACCGCTATCTTCGCGGCAGTTTTAGTGCGATATTGCCCGAATTCTTTTCTGCATTGTCGTTTTACCCCATTCCAGGAATGAATATTCATATCCTTTAGTGAGGCAAAGAATTTGTGATGCTTACTGTCAAATACCCAAGGTAGAAATTCAATTTTCAATTTCTCACTTGTAACATTCATTATAGCTAACGCATTTTCAAAAGCCTGTAAATGATCAATTACAGATGTTGTTCCCTTATTGGAGAATATAGGTACTGCGCGTTGTACGAAGGTGATTATTTTATGGGAATCATAGACTTTATCAGACTTATTTTGGGACTCTCTGTTAGAGTTTCCCTCCCCCGCATCAGCTGCGCTACAGCTGTCCTCTGGATTTACATCCTGAGGGGATTGTCTATTTGGGAAATCTACTTCTGACCCGTTAGGGGTCATTTGTCTATGTTGTTCTATATATTTTCGTACCTCGTCCCTGACGCGTTCGCTAAAGGAGTTAGCATTATCTGTATTATTCTCATTGCTAATATAGGGGTTTTCATTATGGCGATATGACCTTTTTAAATCGCTTAATTCTCTCTGGCTTTGCGCAAGCTGTTTATTTAAATCTTGTATCTGTGCGATTAAGTCCATATTGTGCTTATCTAAGGTGGCTAGGTTTTGGGCAAATTCATCCATTTTATTTTTGGCTGTTTTTAAACCCTCTTCGCGTCTGCGCGAGGAACGAATACTATTTTCTAGCTCCTGTATTTGCAATCGTTTGTCTGTGACACAAAACGACATTTCGTCAATTATGCATATTAGAAGGGGCCAAGATTTTAGTATTAGTTTTTCTCGCTTTTTGGGATCTTTGCATTGATTAATCATTAATAATTCCTGGAAGAATTCATTCTCTTCATTCCACATATTATTATTAACGGTAATATTTTTAGCCCTAGTTTCAAGCATATCCACAAAATCATTTAATTCACCAGCAATATTTAACTTCCCTTTAATGTAACTTAAGATATCTTTCTTAAGGACCTGACCTTTAGTAATGGGTATTGTAATGGGACCAATTTCATTGCTATGTATAGAATTAAATGAGTCACTTCTGATTACAGACATTATTGTATTGGTTTAGTCTTTATTTAAATAAAATGCTAATACAATTTTTGCCAATAAAAAGAGAGAAAAATTTTATATTTCAAAAAAAAAAATATTATTAATTTTGAAATATGAAAAATTAATATTCCGAAATATGAAAAATTAATATTTTTGATTAACTTTGAAAATATGAAAAATTAATATTTTTGATTAATTTTGAAATATGAAAAATTAATATTTTTATTAATTTTTCAAAATTAATCTTTAATAATATTTCAAGATATTAATATCAATCTCGAAATATGAAAATTAATATTTCAACTTTTCAAAAAAAATTATATCTTCAAAATATTAATATCGAAATATGAATTTATTTCTTTCTCTCTTTTATAATAATTTCTATTTACTTACAAATATATTATATCAATTATGATGGAATATTAATAAATCTCAGAAAAAGTGCCTCCAATTATTATGTCAGTATATTTATGAAAATCTTAGCAGTGCTATCCAAATAATATATATAAGTTTATGGCAGGGTTATAAACACAATACAAAGAAATAGAAACCCTTATCAACCATGCACCTACTAGACCATACAATTAATATAAATATCTGAATTCTTTTATTTAGTTAATATCCATAAACATATTGAACTATATTTGCAATAAAAGGAAACTAAATAAAAGTTTATATGCGTTAGAACCAACTCTTAAGATATGCTATTCTTCTTACAAAACCCAGAACAATATACCTTCACAATTCAGCCTTATTTATTTAACACAATGGGACTAAAAACCTTTAACATCCAAGCAATACAATTCTAAACAGTGTTTATAAAATAATAGGATAAAATATATATTCTGCTATTTAACTGCAATTTATCCTAATACAAAATTAACCGACAATATCAGAACTTGTATAGATGAGTTACTTAGCCAATTCAGACACAGATTTGAACAATACCTAGGCTTATAACTACCAATTTAAAATACAATATACTTCACCAATTTTGAACCAATTCGTAGCGGTCTTTAGGTCATCTCATTTGAAAGAAGGTTTTTGCACAAATCAAGGATAAGTTTTAAGCTCCTTGCTGAAGTGAACTTTTTTTTTTTCAGGTATATCGCAGCCAAAATCAGATCACTAATTTTCAACAAGTTACAGACAACTCTCCCTTGTGCATTCAACACTCCCATTATATAATCATTGATGACATCATGTGGGTGGCACTACGGGAGCTGACCTTCCCATTGGTTATCTGGGAAGTCTAAATCGGATTGGCCCTTGGAAATTTCCATTTTTAACAGCCAGAAAGAACCTTCTGGCTGTAGTTCTCGCAACATAACACCAGGTGGCAGCATACAGTACAACATAGCAATACAATACAGCATTTCTGACATTTTTAAGCAAGTTAATTTTTTTTTTATAAAATGGTTATTTAATCAGATCACACTCTCTGCATTAATCATATATAACCCCAATTACAGATGGTTAATATTAGGTTATTTTTTCTGATTATTCTGATACCAAATATGTTATATTATTAACATTTTATTATATTAAGGTAATTTAACACTGCTAATTATTAGCTTAAAATGCATTATAATTTTATCAGTATTCTGGCATTTCTTTGCAAATAACAGCTTATTTTTATATCTCCAGATTGGTAGTATTTAAAACTCCTGATATTTGCATCCACCCAGATATAGTATGTGACATTTCTGTGTATTTCTTCCTGAATACATAAATCCTGTTTATGTCGATCTGAAATAAAAATAAATGTTAATAATCACTTCTCTTCAGGTCCATAAACATCTATTCATGTTCTTAAACACACAGAGGCTAAGATATTCATGCCTTCAAAATATATATATATATATATATATATATATATATCATTCAATCTTTTACTTTCCATATATATATATATATATATTTAGATGTTAATGTTTGATATCACATAAATATACATCTCATATCCATTAAAATATATATAGTTGTTTTGAAATCATAATGTAAGTCATGGGCCTTCACTGTATTATCCTAACATTCTAACTTTTCAGTAACTTCAGTTGCCAGACTTTTTGTCTCATACTCACCACATGGGGTCAATCCATGAGGAGTTGTAAGAGTCTTTAAAACAGCATATTTCCTGTTTAGCCAGCAGTGCAGATGTGTATTTGATTTTATTTGTGTCACCTTCCCCCAAGAGGGGTTTTTGCAGTAAGTCTTCAAATAGAGATTCAGTGAGATAGAACTGTTGTATCACACGTGTCAAATTCCAAAGGGGTCCTTGAACACATTCTTTTCTCACCTCACCAAATGTTCTGAGGTTATAAAAATCTGCATATATAGTCAAATGAATAGGGTCACTGAGCTATTTCCTTTAGAAAAGAAATGTTTGTGTGTTTTACACTACAGGGGCCGTGCTTCAAAAAGGCTCTACTGATCGTCAATCCTGATAGACGTGTATTAGAAGCTGTGTTCAACAAACTCATGTTTAATTAATCCTGAGTTCTCATCTAACATATACAGTGTATAAAATATACATATATATATATATATATATATATATATATATATGTACACATATGTAATATTCATCATAATATTCATATACTCTGACAGTATCGATGTAGATGATGGTCCTTGAAATTGTCTATTCATTGACCTGTTACGTTTCTGGAATATCTCTCCAGGTTCCAGTATCTCTTGCAGTCGGGTAATCCGCCTTCTTTGGGTCTTCTTTCTAAGGAGTCTTTTTTTCTTAGGGCTCTGCAGGGAATTCTCTCCCTTTTTCTCTGGGATCGTGCCTCAAGGTCCTTTCGGACCTCTTTAGTATAGTTTTTTTTGTTTCTGCGTTCTTCCTCTGGAAGTGTAAAGTGTTGGGAGTCCTGGTTGTCCTCCTTGTTGTCTTTGTGGAGGAGTGTTTCTTCTTCTGATCTCATAGTCAGCGGGACTCTCGTCTCCTCAGAGGTTTGTGCGCTCCGTTTGGATCCAGTGTTTTTGTTTTGTCTCTGACGTTGGCTCTTAAAGTCCTAATTGTGGGGCAGTTACTTGAACCTTCTACCTTTTTGGGTTTATGGCTTCTGTTATAACAGTTTTCGGGTGATGGGATTTTTTTCAGGCTGTGATGCCCTCAGATTGGGCCCCCTTATTGTTACCCCCTGTTAGCATTCAGTGTCCTCTATAGCTTGGGTATTGTTTTCCCAAAAGTAATGAATGCAGTGGACTCTCCCTGTATTTAGAAGGAAAACTAAAACTATGACTTACCAGATAATTTCCTTTCCTTTGATACAGGGAGAGTCCACAGCTCCTGCCTGTGCTCTCCAGAGGGCAGCCCTAAATTTAAATTGCTTTCTTCTGGCACCTTTTCACCCTATTTCTCCTACTGTTCCTTGTTCCTTCGGCAGAATGACTGGGGGATGAGGGAAGTGGGGGAGGTATTTAAGCCTTTGTCTGGGGTGTCTTTGCCTCCTCCTGGTGGCCAGGTTCTGTATTCCCAAAAGTAATGAATGAAGCCGTGGACTCAACCTGTATCGAAGGAAAGGAAATTATCTGGTACGTCAGGTTTGTTATGTAGTGTGTTATACTGTGTATGACCTTATGTCAGGTGTGATTAGGTATGTTATGTAGTGTGTTATACTGTGTGTGTGACCTTATGTCAGGTGTTATTAGGTATGTTACGTAGTGTGTTATACTGTGTGTGACCTTATGTCAGGTGTGATTAGGTAGGTTACGTAGTGTGTTATACTGGGTGTGTGACCTTATGTCAGGTGTGATTAGGTATGTTATGTAGTGTGTTATACTGTGTGTGTGGCCTTATGTCAGGTGTGATTAGGTATGTTATGTAGTGTGTTATACTGTGAGTGACCTTATGTCAGGTGTGACTAGGTATGTTATGTAGTGTGTTATACTGTGAGTGTGACCTTTTGTCAGGTGTGATTAGGTATGTTATGTAGTGTGTTATACTGTGTGTGTGTGTGACCTTATGTCAGGTGTGATTAGGTATGTTATGTAGTGTGTTATACTGTGTGTGAACTTATGTCAGGTGTGATTATGTATGTTACGTAGTGTGTTAAGTGTGTGTGTTACCTTATGTCAGGTGTGATTAGGTATTTTATGTAGTGTGTTATACTGTGTGTTTGTTACCTTATGTCAGGTGTGATTAGGTATGTTATATAGTGTGTTATACTGTGTGTGTGACCTTATGTCAGGTGTGATTAGGTATGTTATGTAGTGTGTTATACTGTGTGTGTGACCTTATGTCAGGTGTGATTAGGTATGTTATGTAGTGTGTTATACTGTGTGTGACCTTATGTCAGGTGTGATTAGGTATGTTACGTAGTGTTATACTGTGTGTGACCTTATGTCAGGTGTGATTAGGTATGTTATATAGTGTGTTATACTGTGTGTGACCTTATGTCAGGTGTGATTAGGTATGTTATGTAGTGTGTTATACTGTGTGTGACCTTATGTCAGGTGTGATTAGGTATGTTACGTAGTGTGTTATACTGGGTGTGTGACCTTATGTCAGGTGTGATTAGGTATGTTATATAGTGTGTTATACTGTGTGTGACCTTATGTCAGGTGTGATTAGGTATGTTATGTAGTGTGTTATACTGTGAGTGTGACCTTTTGTCAGGTGTGATTAGGTATGTTATGTAGTGTGTTATACTGTGTGTGTGACCTTATGTCAGGTGTGATTAGGTATGTTACGTAGTGCGTTATACTGTGTGTTTGTGTGACCTTATGTCAGGTGTGATTAGGTATGTTATGTAGTGTGTTATACTGTGTGTGACCTTATGTCAGGTGTGATTAGGTATGTTATATAGTGTGTTATACTGTGTGTGACCTTATGTCAGGTGTGATTAGGTATGTTATATAGTGTGTTATACTGTGTGTGACCTTATGTCAAGTGTGATTAGGTATGTTATGTAGTGTGTTATACTGTGTGTGTGACCTTATATCAGGTGTGATTAGGTATGTTATGTAGTGTGTTATACTGTGTGTGTGTGTGTGACCTTATGTCAGGTGTGATTAGGTATGTTATGTAGTGCGTTATACTGTGTGTGTGACCTTATGTCAGGTGTGATTAGGTATGTTATGTAGTGTGTTATACTGTGTGTGTGACCTTTTGTCAGGTGTGATTAGGTATGTTATGTAGTGTGTTATACTGTGTGTGTGACCTTATGTCAGGTGTGATTAGGTATGTTATGTAGTGTGTTATACTGTGTGTGTGACCTTATGTCAGGTGTGATTAGGTATGTTATGTAGTGTGTTATACTGTGTGTGTGTGACCTTATGTCAGGTGTGATTAGGTATGTTACGTAGTGTGTTATACTGTGTGTGTGTGACCTTATGTCAGGTGTGATTAGGTATGTTATGTAGTGTGTTATACTGTGTATGTGACCTTATGTCAGGTGTGATTAGGTATGTTATGTAGTGTGTTATACTGTGTGTGTGTGACCTTTTGTCAGGTGTGATTAGGTATATTATGTAGTGTGTTATACTGTGTGTGTGTGACCTTTTGTCAGGTGTGATTAGGTATGTTATGTAGTGCGTTATACTGTGTGTGTGTGTGACCTTTTGTCAGGTGTGATTAGGTATGTTATGTAGTGTGTTATACTGTGTGTGACCTTATGTCAGGTGTGATTAGGTATGTTATGTAGTGTGTTATACTGTGTGGCCTTATGTCAGGTGTGATTAGGTATGTTATGTAGTGTGTTATACTGTGAGTGACCTTATGTCAGGTGTGACTAGGTATGTTATGTAGTGTGTTATACTGTGAGTGTGACCTTTTGTCAGGTGTGATTAGGTATGTTATGTAGTGTGTTATACTGTGTGTGTGTGTGACCTTATGTCAGGTGTGATTAGGTATGTTATGTAGTGTGTTATACTGTGTGTGAACTTATGTCAGGTGTGATTATGTATGTTACGTAGTGTGTTAAGTGTGTGTGTTACCTTATGTCAGGTGTGATTAGGTATTTTATGTAGTGTGTTATACTGTGTGTTTGTTACCTTATGTCAGGTGTGATTAGGTATGTTATATAGTGTGTTATACTGTGTGTGTGACCTTATGTCAGGTGTGATTAGGTATGTTATGTAGTGTGTTATACTGTGTGTGTGACCTTATGTCAGGTGTGATTAGGTATGTTATGTAGTGTGTTATACTGTGTGTGACCTTATGTCAGGTGTGATTAGGTATGTTACGTAGTGTTATACTGTGTGTGACCTTATGTCAGGTGTGATTAGGTATGTTATATAGTGTGTTATACTGTGTGTGACCTTATGTCAGGTGTGATTAGGTATGTTATGTAGTGTGTTATACTGTGTGTGACCTTATGTCAGGTGTGATTAGGTATGTTACGTAGTGTGTTATACTGGGTGTGTGACCTTATGTCAGGTGTGATTAGGTATGTTATATAGTGTGTTATACTGTGTGTGACCTTATGTCAGGTGTGATTAGGTATGTTATGTAGTGTGTTATACTGTGAGTGTGACCTTTTGTCAGGTGTGATTAGGTATGTTATGTAGTGTGTTATACTGTGTGTGTGACCTTATGTCAGGTGTGATTAGGTATGTTACGTAGTGCGTTATACTGTGTGTTTGTGTGACCTTATGTCAGGTGTGATTAGGTATGTTATGTAGTGTGTTATACTGTGTGTGACCTTATGTCAGGTGTGATTAGGTATGTTATATAGTGTGTTATACTGTGTGTGACCTTATGTCAGGTGTGATTAGGTATGTTATATAGTGTGTTATACTGTGTGTGACCTTATGTCAAGTGTGATTAGGTATGTTATGTAGTGTGTTATACTGTGTGTGTGACCTTATATCAGGTGTGATTAGGTATGTTATGTAGTGTGTTATACTGTGTGTGTGTGTGTGACCTTATGTCAGGTGTGATTAGGTATGTTATGTAGTGCGTTATACTGTGTGTGTGACCTTATGTCAGGTGTGATTAGGTATGTTATGTAGTGTGTTATACTGTGTGTGTGACCTTTTGTCAGGTGTGATTAGGTATGTTATGTAGTGTGTTATACTGTGTGTGTGACCTTATGTCAGGTGTGATTAGGTATGTTATGTAGTGTGTTATACTGTGTGTGTGACCTTATGTCAGGTGTGATTAGGTATGTTATGTAGTGTGTTATACTGTGTGTGTGTGACCTTATGTCAGGTGTGATTAGGTATGTTACGTAGTGTGTTATACTGTGTGTGTGTGACCTTATGTCAGGTGTGATTAGGTATGTTATGTAGTGTGTTATACTGTGTATGTGACCTTATGTCAGGTGTGATTAGGTATGTTATGTAGTGTGTTATACTGTGTGTGTGTGACCTTTTGTCAGGTGTGATTAGGTATGTTATGTAGTGTGTTATACTGTGTGTGTGTGACCTTTTGTCAGGTGTGATTAGGTATGTTATGTAGTGCGTTATACTGTGTGTGTGTGTGACCTTTTGTCAGGTGTGATTAGGTATGTTATGTAGTGTGTTATACTGTGTGTGACCTTATGTCAGGTGTGATTAGGTATGTTATGTAGTGTGTTATACTGTGTGACCTTATGTCAGGTGTGATTAGGTATGTTATGTAGTGTGTTATACTGTGTGTGACCTTATGTCAGGTGTGATTAGGTATGTTATGTAGTGTGTTATACTGTGTGTGTGTGTGACCTTATGTCAGGTGTGATTAGGTATGTTACGTAGTGTGTTATACTGTGAGTGTGACCTTATGTCAGGTGTGATTAGGTATGTTATGTAGTGTGTTATACTGTGTGTGTGTGACCTTATGTCAGGTGTGATTAGGTATGTTATGTAGTGCGTTATACTGTGTGTGTGACCTTATGTCAGGTGTGATTAGGTATGTTATGTAGTGTGTTATACTGTGTGTGTGACCTTATGTCAGGTGTGATTAGGTATGTTATGTAGTGTGTTATACTATGTGTGACCTTATGTCAGGTGTGATTAGGTATGTTATGTAGTGTGTGTGACCTTATGTCAGGTGTGATTAGGTATGTTATGTAGTGTGTTATACTGTGTGTGACCTTATGTCAGGTGTGATTAGGTATGTTATATAGTGTGTTATACTGTGTGTGTGTGACCTTATGTCAGGTGTGATTAGGTATGTTATATAGTGTGTTATACTGTGTCTGTGTGTGACCTTATGTCAGGTGTGATTAGGTATGTTATGTAGTGTGTTATACTGTGTGTGTGACCTTATGTCAGGTGTGATTAGGTATGTTATGTAGTGTGTTATACTGTGTGTGTGACCTTATGTCAGGTGTGATTAGGTATTTTATATAGTGTGTTATACTGTGTGTGTGACCTTATGTCAGGTGTGATTAGGTATGTTATGTAGTGTGTTATACTGTGTGTGTGACCTTATGTCAGGTGTGATTAGGTATGTTATATAGTGTGTTATACTGTGTGTGACCTTATGTCAGGTGTGATTAGGTATGTTACGTAGTGTGTTATACTGTGTGTGTGACCTTATGTCAGGTGTGATTAGGTATGTTATATAGTGTGTTATACTGTGTGTGACCTTATGTCAGGTGTGATTAGGTATGTTATGTAGTGTGTTATACTATGTGTGACCTTATGTCAGGTGTGATTAGGTATGTTATGTAGTGTGTTATACTGTGTGTGTGTGAGTGTGACCTTATGTCAGGTGTGATTAGGTATGTTATGTAGTGTGTTATACTGTGTGTGTGTGTGACCTTATGTCAGGTGTGATTAGGTATGTTATGTAGTGTGTTATACTGTGTGTGACCTTATGTCAGGTGTGATTAGGTATGTTATGTAGTGTGTTATACTGTGTGTGTGTGTGACCTTATGTCAGGTGTGATTAGGTATTTTATGTAGTGTGTTATACTGTGTGTTTGTTACCTTATGTCAGGTGTGATTAGGTATGTTATATAGTGTGTTATACTGTGTGTGTGACCTTATGTCAGGTGTGATTAGGTATGTTATGTAGTGTGTTATACTGTGTGTGTGACCTTATGTCAGGTGTGATTAGGTATGTTATGTAGTGTGTTATACTGTGTGTGACCTTTTGTCAGGTGCGATTAGGTATGTTACGTAGTGTTATACTGTGTGTGTGTGTGACCTTATGTCAGGTGTGATTAGGTATGTTATGTAGTGTGTTATACTGTGTGTGTGTGTGTGTGTGACCTTTTGTCAGGTGCGATTAGGTATGTTACGTAGTGTGTTATACTGTGTGTGTGACCTTATGTCAGGTGTGATTAGGTATGTTATGTAGTGTGTTATACTGTGTGTGTGACCTTATGTCAGGTGTGATTAGGTATGTTATGTAGTGTGTTATACTGTGTGTGTGACCTTATGTCAGGTGTGATTAGGTATGTTATGTAGTGTGTTATACTGTGTGTGACCTTATGTCAGGTGTGATTAGGTATGTTATATAGTGTGTTATACTGTGTGTGTGTGTGACCTTATGTCAGGTGTGATTAGGTATGTTATGTAGTGTGTTATACTGTGTGTGTGACCTTATGTCAGGTGTTATTAGGTATGTTATATAGTGTGTTATACTGTGTGTGTGACCTTATGTCAGGTGTGATTAGGTATGTTATGTAGTGTGTTATACTGTGTGTGTGTGACCTTATGTCAGGTGTGATTAGGTATGTTATGTAGTGTGTTATACTGTGTGTGTGTGACCTTATGTCAGGTGTGATTAGGTATGTTATGTAGTGTGTTATACTGTGTGTGTGACCTTATGTCACGTGTGATTAGGTATGTTATGTAGTGTGTTATACTGTGTGTGACCTTATGTCAGGTGTGATTAGGTATGTTATGTAGTGTTTTATACTGTGTGTGACCTTATGTCAGGTGTGATTAGGTATGTTATGTAGTGTGTTATACTGTGTGTGTGTGACCTTATGTCAGGTGTGATTAGGTATGTTATGTAGTGTGTTATACTGTGTGTGTGACCTTATGTCACGTGTGATTAGGTATGTTATGTAGTGTGTTATACTGTGTGTGACCTTATGTCAGGTGTGATTAGGTATGTTATGTAGTGTGTTATACTGTGTGTGACCTTATGTCAGGTGTGATTAGGTATGTTATGTAGTGTGTTATACTGTGTGTGTGTGTGTGTGACCTTATGTCAGGTGTGATTAGGTATGTTCTGTAGTGTGTTATACTGTGTGTTTGTTACATTATGTCAGGTGTGATTAGGTATGTTATGTAGTGTGTTATACTGTGTGTGTGTGTGTGTGTGTGTGTGTGACCTTATGTCAGGTGTGATTAGGTATGTTATGTAGTGTGTTATACTGTGTGTTTGTTACCTTATGTCAGGTGTGATTAGGTATGTTATGTAGTGTGTTATACTGTGTGTGTGTGTGTGTGTGACCTTATGTCAGGTGTGATTAGGTATGTTATATAGTGTGTTATATTGTGAGTGTGTGTGACCTTTTGTCAGGTGTGATTAGGTATGTTACTTAGTGTGTTATACTGTGTGTGACCTTATGTCAGGTGTGATTAGGTATGTTACTTAGTGTGTTACAGAAGCATTAGTTATTTTGTTGTGAAGAGCTTATTTCCCAGCAGCAATGCCTGAACCAGCAAGCCAGCGCCTAAGAAGGGCTCCAAGAAAACCGTATCATTTCATAAAGAGTTAACTCTTTTTTTTCAGCTTTTAGAAACTATTGTCTAATTACACGTTTGCTGGCCTCAGCTCTAAGTTTAGTGATAACAAATCCCATTGTCTAATCACCTCTGGAGCCAGACTGCTAATTGATAAGATGAACTTGTAAACTTGTTATCTTAAGTACTGTAATCCTATTGTGGCCTGTCAAAGGACAGTGCTCTCTATCTAAATGTGTGATGGGGGGATTTTGTGCTTCCCCCCCTCTCCCCCTGGGAGTGCCCTGTGTGCATGTAACCTTAATAAAAAGC